>NC_083768.1:43108529-43153529 GCF_963514075.1 Conger conger | reverse complement strand
AGGGTTCAGAGATTTCTTCTGTACGTAATGTAGAGTTAGGATGTCACTGAAAAAGACCCTGTCATCCTGGATGAAAGAGATAGGACCTCACAGTTAAGATGGACGTGTGCGTCAAGTCACGGTCTCTCACGGTATTTAAGCCAGGCTAGACGACCAGCGTGCTGAAAGATGCTGTGTTTCAGTGATCTTCTCACTGGCTGGCGTAACAAGTCAATAAACTTTTACGTTTCTCTAGTAAAGTGTGTGTTGGCTTGTCCTGACTTTGAGAACTGAAGCTGGGTCCTAACACCTGGCACGGAGGCACATAGGGAGCAGTCACAGCCGACGCACGGAGCCCTTACCGCGGGGCACTTACCATGATCCCCGTCAGCAGACACACGCCCTTCCCGCAGTAGGTGTGGGGCACCATGTCCCCGTACCCGATGGACAGGAAGGTTATGGAGATGAGCCACATCGCTCCCAGGAAGTTGCTGGTCACGTCCTGGGCGTCATGGTACCTGAGGGACAGCGGGGAAGGGCAGCTGTCAACCGGCCCAGCTGTGAGGTCACAAACGTGCGATTAGAATGTCCATATCTGAACATTCTAAAGCTGATGTCACAATCACTGTTGGTAACTGGAAGCAAAGCTCTAGAACGGTTCTGGAACAGTTCTAGGAGATTCTAGAACACTGACATAGAAAATCCAAAAACCTGTTTTCCAAAGAGCTAAACAGCAGTGTGATTATGATTTATTTGGTAGGCGTCATTCTAATAGATGCAGATACACTGAGTTCTCTCCGTCTTTAAGCACAGGATGAAAGTTCACCTCCATAGACAATTCTTTAGTTGAATGGTAATTATATTCTAGATCACATTTTCTTAACTATACATGTTTCTGTATGCCTACTTTATAGTGAAACCATACCATTATTTCAACATTTATGAAATACTATCATTTTGGCATATAAGACTGGTAGAAAACCAGTTCTGTTGCCCAATGAAGTTTGAAAAATGCTTTCTGTGATCCAAGCTGGCACTGCCCCAATTGTGACATCAATGTATGTAATATAGATGTCAATCAGATATACAGTCGCACATTTTTAATGATGCCCACACATTTGTCTGTTTACTTTTGGCAGTTCATTTTCATAGTCGGAAAGCCCAGCTGTCATGGATCGATGCTACACGGAACACTGCTGGCACCTGACTGGCTGTAGAATACTTTATGAGACGGACACACCAGGAAGGGGCTAATCCAGACCGCAGAGTTGCTGAGAGCCGACAGCGATGTTGAGTTATCACTGTATGTGAACTCGCTGGTTCGCCGTTCTGTCAGTTACTGTGCGACCTAGCTGCATCACCTCAGCCCTCTGAACTGCACAATAATGCTCATATCTTCACTTCACCCTCTAATTCTCCAGCCAGGTTAGAACCTCAGAGTGCGACCTGCCTGATGCCCTTGGTCACTTGCTCAGGGGCAGCCTGTAGTGTAGTGGTTAAGGTAAATGACCGGGACCCGCAAGGTCAGTGGTTCAATCCCCGGTGTAGCCACAATAAGATCCGCACAGCCGTTGAGCCCTTGAGCAAGGCCCTTAACCCTGCATTGCTCCAGGGGAGGATTGTCTCCTGCTTAGTCTAATCAACTGTACGTTGCTCTGGATAAGAGCGTCTACCAAATGCCACTAATGTAATTTTGTGATAGATCCCTCATCGCAGTTCTGCTGCCATTCATTCCATCTTTACTCCTACACGGGGCGGCCAGCGGAGAATGGGCTCCCCCTCTCCAGACGGGTTCCTCCTGATCTCTCCTCACCACCGCTTGACTGTTTTTCTTCCCACCCGGGAGTTGCAGTTGTTTTAGCTTTTTTTATTCCGCTCGCTTTTTTGAGTTTTTTTTAGGCCTGGTTTTTGCCAAATTTCCCTTTTCTTGTTTTCTCTGCAAAGTGTCTCTGTAGAAAGTGCTACACAAATAAGAATGAATTGAACTGGACTGAAGTAATGCATTATTAAAGAGCCACTCGCATCAGCTTTCTCTTCCTGGTTTTAGTATATAAAAGGCCCACAAAATGTTCGCAAAGAGCAGTGAACTATATATATTTTTGTAAATCCCTAACCGTTCCTTCCACCACCTGTGGTCAGCTCTCATGGACAGTCACGCAAGTGTAGCTGAAGTGGAGAGAATACAACCTTGAAGGAGAGGGAGATAGATCGAGGAGCAAAATAAGCAGTAAATAACTAAATAACAACTAACCAACTCATTTACAAGATTACAACAAAGTTCTCAACAGCTGTCAAAAGGCTTTGGGCTCAGTCTCAAAGAGGCAGATTACGTGGGCTCAGAGGTTTATATTCAGCAACGTCATTCGATGATTATCCGAAAGCACACATCACTCATAAGTAACATTTGGTGTCATGCGCTGGTCAGCTTGCTGACTTCCCCCTCCCGGAGCATGCATTGTTAGCCCCCACCTTTTGGCACACATGCCTGTAGCGGAGAGATAGAGAAGGATTCTTAGAGGAGCCTTCTTGGGCCCCCTTGGGGGCCCCCCTTTTCTCACATTCCTTACAGGTTAGAGCACAGGAATACTGGAGATGGCATAAAGATGTTTCATGATAATCCCAGGTCAGAATATAGTAATGTTTGGTGTTGTTCTGATTGGTTCAGTGCGACTGGTGTAATGGTCTAGTTTTTGTAACAGTCTACCTTTGATATCATAACCATTCAGGAGCCGAGGGGAAACTGGGCAAAAGCTGTCTCTGTAGAAGCCATGCGTTTTAGCCCCCTGACCACTGCCTGGTGGGGGCTGGCTGTAAATTACAGATGGGTGACTCACTTTTAGGGTCAAGAACTAAGGCCTGGATTTCAGAGATAAGGAGAAGAAACCAAGCAATCGTTTTACAAACAGCTCGGAAAAATTGCAGTTTGATCGTTAAATATGCACTTTGACCAAAATTGCATCAGCATGGAACACAAACAGAAAACTTGAGGATGGTATGAAAAACAAGCGTGAAACACATGCATGTGGGCCTTTAATAACCTGAGTGGAGAATAACTTCACCATCAGGCTAAAGTTACATTCAAAGAACAAGAATACAGACTCTCAAACTGAAAAGAGTGTGGCAAGATAACCATACACACAGCTAAACACAACGTTGCGCCTAATCTTCTAAGAATGATCACACGGCGAAATTTAGCACGCAGACTATATGCATACCTCTGTCTAAGTATGCAGTAAATCAGTTATTATTATTGTATGCAGGCCAAGTTGTATTTATTTATATCTCTAGTTAACAAGCAGTTCCCTGTTTTGAAAAATCCACAATCTGGGTTTTCAACAGGAGGTCTGTGGACCCCCTGGGGTCCTTGAAGATACTGTGGGGGGTCCCTAGCCAGACGTGATATGCAGTAACTATATTTAGATTTGGGAGAATATTATAAAATATGAAAATGTCTTTTTGACTGGTTAAAAAAATGATTGGGGTTCCACGGGATGCATTTGAGCATGGGTGGGGGGTCCCTCAATCAGAGCAGAGTGTGTGTGCGCGTGTGTGTGTGTGTGTGCATGCGTGTGTGTGTGTGCACGCGTGTATTTTGTAAAGAATATTATATTTACGCTGCTATAATATTGACTTTTGAATTTGGACATCCCACCCAATACACATTTTGTGACCTGGGGGGTTTGCCAGTTCCTAAACGTCCCTTCCGCCTGTGGTGCAGATCGCTTTGCGGGAGATTTGTGCCCGCTTGGGGTGTCAGGGAGGAGGAGACAAATTCCGGGAGACTCCCCGAACCTTCCGGAAGAGGTGGGACGGCGGAGAACAGCGTGCTGTACACGTCAGAATAAAGTGTGTAAAAAACACAGTGGCCAGCGTTGTGAGAAGGCAGCCACTGCAGTGTTGAATGATCATTGATCCCCACCTCGCCCTCGCCCCGTGTTATTTCACATGTACGGAGCGGGGAAGACGAAGCCAGCGGGTCTCAGACTCTCTCCGGAGCGAGAGAGTCACAGTAACGAGGCCTGTCCTCTCCTGAAACGGATGAGCACCTGGAGGGCCCGAGAGAGAATTAAATATAATGACAGAGTGGGGCCAGGGGTGGGGGGGTGGGGGGTGAAGACAAATCTGGTGTCCATAGACTCTGGAGCGGGGGTCTGATCCACAAAGCAGGAGCACTGAGTCAGCTCAACCGGGAACAGCTCTTTTTCATTCAGTCCACGGGCCTGGGTTTTACTCAGTGCAGTTATCCACCTAACTCGGTTATCCTTAAACAGACCCCTGTCGCACTGCAAAAAATCTTTAATAAATAAGGCAGTGTTTATTCAAGTCATATTCAGACCTAAAATCCTATTTCTTTTACTTTTTTGCTCTAAGTAAGACAAATTTACTGCCAATGAGGTGCAAAGGTTTGACTCATTTCAAGATTTACGAACAGGGTAAGAGATTTTCGCTTGCCAGGCAAACAGTAACTTCAAACAAGCTAATATTTTACACCTGAGAGAAACAAATGAGATCTTATTTGAAAACTACAGCGCTTGTTAAGTATTTGTTTTGTAGACGAGGCAGAAGTGGAAGAGGAGAAAAAGAGGAGTGAGAAACTGAGCGAGGGAGGAGGAGGAGGAGGAGGAGGAGAGAAGGATATGCGTATATAAGAGCAGGAAAGGAACTACAGTCATCTACGGACCAGAAGGTCAGCGGCGAACATCTTCTAACGGAGGCGAGACTAGAGACTCAAACGTGTTGGATCGCTGCCTTGAGTCCGGTGAATGGCCGCACACCCACAGACTGTGTTTCAGAGTCAGCTGTACAAAAACTGCTGCCAGAAACGCAGTATTTCACAGACCAAGAGCCCAAGCTGAAGGTTTGAATCTTTGGCTTTATGAAAAAATAAAAAGTCAGGATTTTTATTAATATAGTTTCTGTCATCCTTCTGACGTAAATCCTCTATTTTTTTAACCTATAGATTAAACTTTTATGGGACTTTCTCTTCCTTCTATCTTTAACTTCAATCTTTCTTTTCTTTTTCTCTCTACCTCCCTCCAGATCCCCCATCTTTCATTTTTGAATGAGTGTTCTCTCGCTCTCTCTCTCTGCACTCTCCTGCCCTATTTTCCATCCCCTCTCCCTCCTTCCCTCCCTCTGTGGCTCTTATCCTTCATCTCCCCTTACTTCTTTCCGCCTGTCCTTATCTTTTCTCCTCCCTCACCCACTCCTTCCCTCCCTCCCCCCCCCCCCCCCCCCCCGACTCCCACTCATGGCTGTCAGACGTTCACAACTCCCACAGACACTCAGGGTCATCACACATCTCGCACACATAGCTGTCAGTCACCACACACCTGTGTCACACACACAGACCTGACACACCTCTCTCACACATACAGCTGTCACACACCTCTCTCACACACACAGACCTGACACACCTCTCTCACACACACAGCCCTTACACACCTGTGTCACACACACAGCCCTTACACACCTGTGCCATACGCATTCAGTCATCACACCTCTCTCACACACACGCAGTCATTCGACCCCATTCAAATGTTAGCCATATTTCAATCTCTAACAGCTGATCTCTGAAAGACGTGCAGGGCAATCAGTCATCTCTCACAAAGTGGCTGGGCATAACCCACCTTTCAGAGGTGCGTGTGGTTATCATACATAGATGTGCATTCACAAATGCATACACACACACACACACACACACATAACACTCATAAAACTCACAGTTTAAAAAAACAAAAAAAACTGCTGGGGACCTGCTAGATTTTTACAGCAAACTCATTGAGATGATGTTTTATATTGATTTCAATGGTCAGTTTTGTGGGGACCTGGATTTTTGTCCCCAATCTGCCAGATGCACCCACCTTGTTGGTGTTCAGTTAGGGCAACATCCCATCCATATCTAAAAACAGGCACGCACACACACACACACACACACACACACACACACATACACTCTCTCGCACTCACTTACACAGACTCAGACACACATACACACACACTCCCTCTCTCACTCACACACACTCACACACAAACACACACATACACATATACACACTCCCTCTCTTACTCACACACACTCATACTCACACATACATACACACACAAACACTCTCTCTCACACACACACTCACACACATATACACATACACACACAATCCCTCTCTTACTCACACACACTCCTCACACACACACATACACACACACTCCCTCTCTTACTCACACACTCATACTCACACACATACACACACAAACACTCTCTCTCACACACACACTCAGACACACACACACACACACACACACTCCCTCTCTCACTCACACACACTCTCACACACACACACACACACACACACATACACATACACACACACTCCCTCTCTTACTCACACACTCCTCACACACAAGCACATACACAAACACTCTCTCTCACACACACACACACATACACATACACACACACTCCCTCTCTTACTCACACACACTCCTCACACACACACCCATACACAAACACTCTCTCTCACACACACACTCATACTCACACACACACATACACACAAACACTCTCTCTCACACACACACTCAGACACACACACACACACACACACACATACACACACACTCACCTCTCGCATACGCGCACAGTCCAGGCAGCGATGATCCACAGAGAGATGCTGAAGACCAGCAGCACAGTCCCGGGGCAGATAGTCATCAGGGTCTTCATCACGAACCGTGTGTTGAAGTGGACCTGAACACACACACACACGTACACATATTCAGCTGTGCTCAGGCCTCCAGAAGCATTTACACAGATAATGCATCGTCCCCAATAACATCTGATCAGCACTGTCAATGAAGGGAACGATGTCAATACAATTCTAGTAATTAGCTTCTTTATGTTTTTGGGACAAGTTTGTTGGCTGGCAGTAGATTAAGTCTTTACTCTGCACCCGTCAGTACTCAAACTGGTTTCTGACAGAGGTCTTTTATGCTTATATCATTAGTCGAGATGACTCAATGACCCCTGAGCTTTCTCAAGCCCGAGATGGCGAAGACAGACAGTAGTGAAGAACCTCTATCTGTGCCAGGAGGTGGCGAAGAACCTCTATCTGTGCCAGGAGGTAGTGAAGAACCTCTATCTGTGCCAGGATGTAGTGAAGAACCTCTATCTGTGCCAGACGGTAGTGACGAACCTCTATTTGTGCCAGGAGGTAATGAAGAACCTCTATCTGTGCCAGGAGGTAGTGACGAACCTCTATCTGTGCCAGACGGTAGTGAAGAACCTCTATTTGTGCCAGGAGGTAGTGAGGGTGACCATGTACAGCACACCCTAGATACTGAACCCTGGCCAGAGGTCCAACCGCCGGGTGACCCAGGTATACATCAGTCCCTTATGAGACGAAGAATGAAAACTAACAGCAATACTGGTCCTGAGGGCTAGACTTGAGTATCACTGATACAGAGAGAGAGAAAGAGATCGAGAAGGAGAAGAAGAGGGAGAGAGACAGACTTCTGATGTTCTTTAATGAATCTAGTTGCAAAAACAGGGCAAAGAGAAGACCCAACCCCTTCAGCGAGACAGAGTGAGAAAGAGGGAGAGAGAAGAACAGAGAGAGAGTGGGAGAGAGAGAGAGAGAGACAGAGAGGAAACCAGACATGTGTTCACTGTAGGAAACCTCACACCAAAGCACTCCCTGTTCTGCGATTACCTGGGGCTCAGAATAAGTGCCTCAGGGAACATTGGTCTGGCAGGGAAAACACTGAGCAGAAAGTGAAGTGTGTGGTCCACAGGTGGGACAAGCTTTCCGTACGGGCCTTGCAGTGTTTCACAGGCCGTCAATTACTGTATTACTCGCACTTGTACTTAATTACTTGTGTAATTATCAGGTCACTTTTGATTTCAGAGTACGTTTCACAGCCCGTTTCATAGCGCTTACCTCTGAAATCAAAATTGTTACCTAAGAATTACAAATGAGTAGCTGGTGCGTACCCGGTAATTAGTAGGTAATTAATGGGCTGTAAAATAAAGCGTTACCAACCTCGCATGCAGAATTCTGCCGAACGGTGCTAAACACCCAAATAAAAACACCTGCCAATGGAGGGTGGAAAACGAACGATAACAATCCAAATGAAAAACATTCATTACTTACATTTTGGATGCATCTAAACTCAAGTTATAGGATGGCCTGTAGCGTAGTGGTTAAGGTAAATGACTGGGACATGCAAGGTCGGTGGTTCTAATCCCGGTGTAGCCACAATAAGATCTGCACAGCCATTGAGTCCGTGAGCAAGGCCCTTAATGCTGCATTGCTCCAGGGGAGGATTGTCTCCTGCTTAGTCGAACCAACTGTACGTCACTCTGGATAAGAGCGTCTGCCAAAATGCCAATAATGTAATGTAATGTAAGTCCCCAAGATACACTGTGATTTAAAACACTGAAAGCTCAAGACCTGAACCGCTAAAAGAGTCTCCTCAGTCAGCTGATCATGACAGTCCTGAACCAAATGATGCCTAACACTGATCATACCAGCACTGCTTTACAATCGGAAATGAGAGTAAACCAAATGATTCAACAGACAAAAAACCCCTATCTGCAACACTAGAATAATCTAACCAACACATAAAACAAATTGCTATTTGGCCCTACATTTAGAATACAAGTTTGTAGAGTCTCTCTTGCCTGTCAGATATACAAAGCAGAGACAATCCAAAGCAACTACAGGGTCAGTGATCACACCTTAGCAATTAAAAAAGGCAGACACACAAAAACACGGTTACTCACAGAGGAACGCAGGCGAGGTAGAGACAAAGACACACTTCCTTTTGTATTGCCAAAACTATTCATGCATAAGAAAAAAATATTTTAATAAAATGTTAAAATCCCCAAATGCATTTTCCTCCTTTACAGATTAACCAAAGCTGCAAATCTGCAAACCTTTTAGCGGAAGGCCCAACAGCCCCACTTGCAGCTCAATATATATTTTTAATATTTAATAAATGTGATATTATTATATTATTATATCACTCCCTTGCCCTTCCAACCACAGGCCTATCTGTACACTCCCCATCTTATTAAAGGTTAGAGAAATAGCTTTCTTCCAACTACTGACAACTAATTTCTTGAGGAACAAGCTTTTCGAATCATTCTAATCAGGTTCTGTAAGCCATAACACAGAGGCCGCGCTACTTAAAGTAATGGGAGATTTGCTTTTGGCAGCAGATGCTGGTGACTGTTCAGTTCAAGTCCTCTTTTACCTCAATGCCATATTTCATACCAGAGATCATAATATCCTTATAACCTGGCTAGAAAATTGGGTAGGGATATCTAACTCAGGACTTTATTTGGTCAGATCCTACCTTTCAGATACACCGCTCAGTCTCAATATGAAGCTCACTATCCTCCACTGAATACATGCATTATGGCGTCCCTCAGGGATCAATTGTAGGCCCAATTCCTTTTCCCTGTTCATGATACCCTGAGGAAGGATTCTCAGAAAACATAACATCTCATTTCATTGCTATGCCAACAATACAAAGCTTTATGTGCCCTTAAAACCTGGAGATAACAATAATAGAACTGCCCCCTTATGTGCCTCTCTGAGATTAAGTGTTGGAAGAACTTTCTCTGACTCGATGAAGGCAACTCTCAGTTTGGCCCTCTCAGCCACAAGGCAGTTGCCCAGCACTCTTGGAAGTCTTAGAAATCTTAGCGTCATCTGTTATTCAGCACTGGACCATGATGCTAATGTCACAAAAGTTGTGCAGTCCTGCTTTTATCACTTAAAAAATATCTAATGTTATCTAGTGATTTAGAAAATGTTATTGATGCCTTTATCTCCACTAGATTAGATTGCTGCAACTCATTATATACTTGCCCTAGCCGGAGACATTATCATGACTGCAGTTGGTTTAAAATACCTCTGCACATTCTACGAACAAGAATGAGAAAGTATAATACTATAGCCACAGTTTACACTGGCTGCCAGTGTTAGAATCCATGAAACATTTTTAGCCCCGTCATACTAATTTATTTTTGTTGTTTGTTGTGAAGCATGTTCTAAATGCTGTTTTCTTGTTTTGTTGAAAAAAATGAGGAAACCCACGCAAACATGGGGAGAACATGCAAACTCCACACAGAGAGGCCCTGGCAGACTGGAATTTGAACCCAGGACCTCCTTTCTGTGAGGCGGCAGAGCTATGCACTGCACCATCTGTGGCGCCCATTATTATTATTATTATTATTATTATAATTATTATTATTATTATTATTATTATTATTATTATTGCTGCAATTGTTGCTGTTTTTTTATTGCAACCAAGATTGATTGCTGTTATTATAATGCTTTGGCATTTTAATTTCGATTTGAATTTGAGAGATACAGAGAGAAAGAGGAAGAGAGAGAATGAGAGAAAGAGTGAGAGAAAGAGAGAGCGAGAGGAAGAGAGAGAGAGAGACAGACAGGAACACAGATGCTGAATCTGTCGGTCTATTTAAAGAGAAAAAAAAAGCAGCAGACTAGGGTGATGCCTGGTGGATGCTGGACACCCAGGGAGGGCCAGGCAGCTAAGTATCCCATCAGGCCGGAGCAGGAGCGCAGACGGTGGCAGGCACTCAGCGGGGAAGCCGTCTGGGCCTCCGACAGGAACTGGGTCAAGCGCGCAATCAGAGAACCCGCCGCGACACGTCTCCGCGCCGCTACCGCTAATGCTGGGATCCGAGGGGGATGCAGAGCGCTCTCACCTCCAGCTCAGGGCTGGGGAATTATGGGCCAGAGTCTGCCACCGACGTGAAGCCCTCCTCCACAACACCAGCGTTCACTGCCAGGCCACAGACCTCGCAGATTAATAAGTACATCGCACAAGAGAAACGCAAATGAGATATGTCTCATACAGCCGTGTAAACTGAACAATCTAACAATCCAGACACGTACACACAGCTTCCTAACAGCTCGGGAAACAGCCTCACAGATGACAGCAAAGCTCTTAATGCCACAGGAATTACCAAACTAACACATCTCCTAACAAACAGCCTTCGTCTAACAAGAGGAAAATCCACCTGCCAGCTGGGTGCAAAAACTGCCATTAGCAAAAACAGGCAGGAACATCACAATAATAACAATAGCAACTACAATAACAGCAATAATAATGATAATAATGATAATAATAATAATAATAATAATAATAATAATAATGATAATAATAAAAATAAATAAATAAATAAATAAATAGTAATATTGGATCAAATTCCATTTCATTTGTGTAGTGCCTTCCACAGAAGACAGTCATAAAGATGTTTACAGCACAACAGAAGGAAAGAAAAAGGGTCAATATTAGCCCTAAGCCCCAGCTAGCACACGAGGTAAAAAAAACGTTGGTCAGAACAAACTGGCTATGAAAAATGACACTTATCCAGGTCTTATCCAGTTTAAAAAAATTGAACTGTATCTGCATATGCTGAATCTGATCTGTAAAAGAAACAACCCTTCCAACGGTCCCCTCAGTCTAGTAAACTTTAGATTAACCACTCCAAGAAAAACTATATTACACACATCTGATGAAGCTTAGGAAAATAATTTCATGAGAAATAAGCAGAATACCGCTGCTGTCCATGATACAGCTCAGAGAAATTGATCTAGACTAAATTCGGACAAAATGGTGACAACCACTGGACAGGTCACGTGATCGCCACCAGGCAGGAGAGGCTGAGACAGACGCAAAACGGTGAGAACACACAGACCTGTTCTTTGGGGAAATAACAGCGGGGACACAGAGAAACTAGCAGCTTTACTGGATAAAGGAAATACAACTGCGGCAATATCTCCTGGGACCCAGCGGAGAAAAAAGCTTTCATATTTTAATTTTTTTGACATAATGCGAGTGTCTTGGGTGACAAGTTGCAGTGAAAATCTTTTCGATAACATTATTTATGTTATTTTATTGTCCCTTGTAGCGTACGCTCTCATAAAAAAGGTGGCTTGTCTCCAGGAACCCTTTTCAGATCTTTACGAAACCCTCTATCACAGGAGTGAAGTGTGACAGCTCCCAGGCAAAGAACCCTTGAAATAGATCGGGTTCTTCAGCTGAATCACAGGGTTCCTCTCAGAACCCGTATTTCTGAGAGTGCAGGCTTCACAGGAGAATACACGGTTCTTGTGACTAAGACCAGAGATTCACGTCTCTTACAGGGGAGGGAAAATGAAAGGCTGGGCCCTTCGGAAGGCGAATAGATGCCTGCCATCGCCCACGAGGTGCGCACGCCACCCGGTTCAATGTGCATCGGCCGTGGTTGATATTCAGAGAACGGCGATCGCGTTTCCCCTCGGAGTTCAGCCCCGTTATCGTCTCCTCTGTGCTCTTTGTCGCCGCTGGTAACGCCGCCTGTCTAATGTCATGCCAATAAAGCACCTTGAAATTCAAATTGATTTGAGGAAGAGAGCAAGAGGAAAGCAAGAGGGAATACACAGAGGGGGAGGAGCCCATGCATAAACAATGATACACGGAAATACACGGGACCTACGTGTATTTTAATACATCAAATATATGAACACAGATACATTTTTTATATATTTACATAAATCACAATAAACTTTGTCAATATATTTCACTACAAAGAACTGGCCGCTTCTCCATATTGATGACATGTATTTGCATATATTTAATGCATATTGTATATCTGCTTATACAACACATATTTAAATATATATATATATATGTTGTTCATTTACGTATTTCCTACATATACAGTGCTGACTTCATCTTATTTCTCAGCTTCATAATGGCTTCCTTGACTTTGATTGGCAGGACTCTGGTCCTCATGCTGACAAAAGCCAATAACAGACTCCAAAGCAATCAAAAGCCTAGAATCAACACTAGATACTCAAAGCTTTCTTATACCTGCACCAAGGAAGTGATTCTACACTACTGACTAATCAGAAAAACCCAAGAAGACATTTGTCCCAAATGTTATGGTGCCCTGAAATGGGGGACTATGTATAAAAGGGATACAGCGGATATGGATGTAAATACCGTGAAATTAAACCTCATATTGTTTCATTTAAAATCCAATGTCCTGGAGCCAAAACAACAGACATGATACCACTGGCCAAATACTGCAACTGACACAATATGACACGATATGTTTAAATGGATTCAGAATTTCCCACCATATATTTAAAGATATTGCTTTTTCATATTTGAGGGGAGGAGAGAGATGGGGGAGGAGAGGAGAGAGATGAGGAGAGGAGAAAGATGGGGAGGAAAGGAGAGAGATGGGGAGGAGAGGAGAGAGATGGGGGAGGAGAGGAGAGAGATGAGGAGAGGAGAAAGAAAACTAGAGAAGAGAATGTAGAAGAGACATAGTTTGGGAGACCTCAACTTTTGACACCCACTCTATTGGGAAATTGCTGTCTTTTCTGCAATATGAGTTTAAACAAAGCAAAAACAACACACTGTTTATACCAAACTGACAGAGAGAGAGATAAAGAGAGAGAGAAAGAGAAAACAGATATATACATACAGACAAGACAGCAACTGAAATACTGAAATACAGACACACACACAGACAGACAGACGCAGACAGACACACACAGACAGACAGACACTCAGACGGACAGACACACACACACAGACAGACACACGCAGATACACACACACACACACAGACAGACACACACAGACACACACAGACAGACACACACACACACACACAGACAGACACACACATACACACACAGACAGACACACACACACACACACACACAGACAGACACAGACAGACACACACACAGACACACACAGACAGACAGACACACACACACACACAGACAGACACACACACACAGACACACACAGACACACACACAGACACACACAGACACACACACACAGACACACACAGACAGACAGACACACACACACAGACAGACACACACATACACACACAGACAGACAGACACACACAGACACACACAGACACACACACACATACACACACAGACAGACAGACACACACAGACACACACAGACAGACACACACACAGACACAGACACACACAGATAGACAGACACA
Source organism: Conger conger (assembly GCF_963514075.1). Classification (NCBI taxonomy): domain Eukaryota; kingdom Metazoa; phylum Chordata; class Actinopteri; order Anguilliformes; family Congridae; genus Conger; species Conger conger. Next base: position 43,139,485 of record NC_083768.1, on the reverse strand, counting down.
CACACAGACACAGACACACACAGACAGACACAGACACACACACACACAGACACACACAGACACACACACACAGACACACACATACACACACAGACAGACAAACACACACACACACAGACACACACAGACAGACACACACACAGACACAGACACACACAGACAGACACACACACACACAGACAGACACAGACACACACACACACACACACACACAGACACACAGACACAGACACACACACACAGACACACACAGACACACACACAGACAGACAGACACACACACACACACACACACACAGACAGACAGACAGACACAGACACACACACACACACACAGACAGACAGACCCCTCCTGACCTTGTTGAGCGCCCCGATGCTGCGGGAGGAGGCGTCGGTGAAGAGCTTGCTGTGCAGCAGCATGACGCGGGCGATGAGGTAGAGGCGCAGGAACATGGGCACCGACAGCACCATGTCCACGTCGGCCTCCACCACCGAGGGCACGTAGGTGAAGGCCAGCCGCGCCTGCCACTGGAAGCGGAAGTCCCCCGGCACGGGGTGCACGGCCGACACCAGCAGCTCCAGCGCGATCAGCAGCACCCGCTCCGTCGTCATGGCGATCCGCCAGTCGTCCGCGCCGTTGTCGATGACGAAGAGCTGGGGGAGACGCGGGGAGGGACCCTGCTCGTTAGCTCGTAGCGGCGCTAACCGTCGCTGCTAACAGGTCTTTGTAGTGTGAGCATTTCACACGCGGCGCATTGGGATAATACCCGCCTGCCTATTTATACATATACGAGTGAAATGTTAAAATGTCAGTGGGTCAGGCATTATTGTGAGTTAACATTATTTGTCTTGGTGACTGCTTAACTGTGCTTTAAGGTGTGACATCACAAATATGTGATTTGAATGTTCTTATCTTAATTAGAGTGTTCAGTTAAGAACATTCTTATCACATAATTGTGATGTCACACATGAAAGCGCAGACAGTGCTGATGTAACAATCACTACAGGTAACAAAAAGCAAAGAAGTTCTAGAACACTGACTTAGAATTGTGAACCTACTCTTGATGTTAGTCTTTTAAACTGAATATGTCAGCTATGTTCTCACCTGTAGGCATATATACATTCACAGTATCAGTGCATATAGAACAAGCAATGTGGTTTGGTGGAGAGGTGTCCATGTCAACTAGTAGAATGCTAAGTTGATATTTGATATCATGTAAGCGAACATGAATCCTGTTTGTGAAAAACAGTCATTGCGTGTGTGTGTGTGTGTGTGTATGGATGGGCAGAGAGATCTGTCACAGCTTGTGTGTGTATCTGTGTATTTTTGCAGCTGTGTGTGTGTTGTGTGTCAGTGTGTGAGTCTGCGCTTTTTTTTTTTTGAACGCAGCCTCGTCATGGTGACTGTTGCCAAGGCGACAACATCAAAGACCAGCCAAGCTTAATTATGGTCCCCAGTGAGAGAGAGAGGAGGGAGAGATTGCATAAATACAGTAGGAAGGCATCTGACAGCAAAGACTATAGATACTGTATATGCATATGTGTGTATGCCAAAGTGTGTCTGTATGTGTATATGCATGTGTGTACCTGTGTTTAATGAGTGTGTGTACTTGTGCTGAGTCTGTCTACTCACACAACCAGCTTGAAGGCAGTTTACATTTTTTAGGACTGAAAATGCACTGGTTGTTTTTTTAAAAGGGGATCAAGGCCACCTGTCATGGCAATAAGCTTCAACAAAGGGAAACAACACCACAGTGTGTGTGTGTGTGTGTGTGTGTGTGTGTGTGTGTGTGTGTGATCGTGCCAGCACAAACTGGGCACGGGGCCCCTCTATCCTGAACATGGGGCCCCTCTATCTCTGAGCATCGGGCCCCTCTATCCCTGAGCATGTGGCAGATGACAAACAAAACAAATTATTCAGTATTTCACTACCAGGAAATGCAAATACCCCCTCCCCCCTTTCCCATTCTGCCTTCCTGCCCCCACGATTCATCTTTCTCCTTCTCTCTTTATCCTGGTATCCATACTTGCTCTCCCTTCTTCCACCTCTTTCTCTCTCTCCCTTCTGCCCCTTCACTCTCTCTTTCCGTCACTTTCTCTCTTCTGCCCCCCTCTCTCCCCCTCTCTCTCCCACTCCCTCTCTCTCTCTCTCTCTCTCTCTCATCCCTTACTTCCTTGTTAAACCGCCCCGGGACTCTATAAATAATTAAATTCCATTAGGAATGGTAATCTGTCAATTAAAAAAAAATGACAAGCCCCCCCCCCCGCCCTGGCCCGTGTGCCCCTGTGAGAGAGAGAGGGGGAGCGGTACCAGACGGATGACGGCCGCACTCCTGTTCAAAGAGCCCCGGGCCGGCTCTGATTGCGCTAACCGCACATACATAACCACACAGCCATTACACACAGCGTAGCCTGTCCCCACCCTCGGGAATACTGTAATAACTAGCTTTCCGCAAAGAAAACACACAACGCTCGTGCATAAAGCACAGCCAAAAGGCATTTTCCGTTTCGGGTCGGCTAGCCCATTAGCCGTGATGTCACGTTCATAAACTCGCGTCAAACGCCAGCCGGCTGACGTTTGGTGATTTATTTCACGCCGCGCCGCTAAACTATTGTTTCCCGTCCCCGTTCTTCAGCGGAAAATTGCCCCCCGCAGTTTCGTCTCCAGCTCAGGCCCCCGAAACGTCGAGGGGAAATGGATGTTTACGGGCGGCTAAAGTCCTGAATGCTTTTTCAGGAGCATGAATATTTCAGGAGGTAAAGAGTGGCTTTGGAAAAGCGGAATAAGTCATTTTTCTCGAGACGCGCGGTTCCGGCCAGCGTCTCACGCCGGTCGCAGACGCCGTGATGTCGGCGGGTCCCTCGGAGGAAGGGTCACTGCTCTTCATCACGGTGCGAGAGGTTTTAGCACATCGAGGTCAAAATGGAGAAATGCACAGTAAAATGATGACCTTCAGGGCCTCATTTATTCATTTAAGTTTGCAACGGTGGAAGTTCTACAGTGCATACACTGCAAAAGACAAACAGCCTAAGTCAGTCTCAACAGGTATCTTGGTCTTATATTTAGACTTAATTTAAATCTTATTACTGTTACTTTTTGCTAAATGAGGAAAAGAAACTGCCAATGAGCTGAGAAAGTTAGACTAATTTCGAGATTTGCCAATGGGGTGAGAAAATTTCACTTGTCAAGAAAACAGTAACAAAAGTTAAACAAGCTAATATTCTATTTGACTTAAGCTGTGATCACAAGACTAAAAAAGCTTTTTTTTGCAATGTAGCTGCAGACTTTGTGAAATGGATTCAAATAATTTTCTTTGCCGACCAAGAGGACCAACAAGAGGGCGAAGCTGACCAGCTACGAGGCCCTCCTGACGCAGTGCAAGGTTATATTGGCCAAAATGCCTCATTTCCAGCACCCTAACCCAACCTGGCGTGACATCAAAACGCAAAATCACAGCCATTCCACAACAATACAGCTTTCATTAATACCTAGTTTCTAGTGCCATCCAGATGTTGTCATCCATTTTTAAATTCAGGCCATATCCTCAGTTGTATCGTCTGACTGAGCTTGGGGGGGGGGGGGGGGGGGGGGGCTCATTCACACTCCCTGCACTGAGGAGGCCAGCTCAAAGTTCAGCCAATCCGAGCAGGCGCATTGTTCCAAAAGTTCATGTTTCTTTGAAATGCAGATGTCACAAATGCACTCACACACACACACACACACACACACACACACAATGAACAGAGGTCCCAGATAGGCGGGCAAGCATGCACACACACACAGAAATGGATAGATAGGAAGTTGGCAGAGAGAGAGAGAGAGAGAGAGCGAGAGAGAATAAACACAAACGTTCACATCCTATAAGGCTTAAGAGCAGGGAGAGCGTGATGATCTTTAAATCGTTATCAGCGTTTAGCCGCCGCGTTCGCGTCTCGCGGCACCAATTACCCGTAATTGAGGATCGTGTGCAAACATGCATACTGATGAGGTCACAGCGCTTCTAACCGCTGTCAACAGCCGCCGCCGCTAAACCTGCCCCAAACTTCAGCTCATCAAAAGCCAGTTTCATCAGAACCATTCATTCATGGCTACTGCTCTATCTATCTATCTATCTATCTATCTATCTATATCACTGCTAAATGCAAATGCCTGTCTTAACAAGCATTTTTTGGTCATGCAATAAGACTTAAGGTACTATGTTTTTCTCTCCAGTAGAAAATATTAGCTTGTTTTAAGTTACTGTTTGCTTGGCAAACCTTTCTCACCTCATTGGCAGTCTCATTTAGCAAAAAAGTAACAGAAATAAGATTTAAGTCTAAATATAAGACTAAGATTCTTAAGACTGAATTGTTCTTTGTTTTTTCCAGTGGTATCTATCTATTTCCCTGAACTTCACTGTCTGTCTGCAGTATAGCTTGTGTCTCTCTGTAGTACAGCCTCTGTCTCTCTGTAGTACAGCCTGTGTCTCTCTGTAGTGTAGCCTGTGTCTCTCTGTAGTATAGCCTCTGTCTCTCTGTAGAATAGCCTCTGTCTCTCTGTAGTATAGACTGTGTCTCTCTGTAGTATAGCCTCTGTCTCTAAGTAGAATAGCCTCTGTCTCTCTGTAGTACAGCCTGTGTCTCTGTAGTATAGACTGTGTCTCTCTGTAGTATAGCATCTGTCTCTCTGTAGTATAGCCTCTGTCTCTCTGTAGTATAGCCTGTGTCTCTCTGTAGTAGAGCCTCTGTCTCTCTGTAGTATAGCCTCTGTCTCTCTGTAGTATAGCCTCTGTCTTTCTGTAGAATAGCCTCTGTCTCTCTGTAGAGCCTCTGTCTCTCTGTAGAATAGTCTCTGTCTCTCTGTAGTGTAGCCTGTGTTTCTCTGTAGTATAGCCTGTGTCTCTCTGTAGTACAGTCTCGGTCTCTCTGAAGTATAGCCTGTGTCTCTCTGTAGTATAGCCTCTGTCTCTCTGTAGTGTAGCCTATGTGGGTAGGTGTTTGCCTGATGTGTACTACAGGGTCATGGTCATATGACAGCTATGTGGGTGTGTGTGTGGGGGGTGGTTATGTGTGAGTGTCTGTGTATCTGTGCGTGCGTGTGTGTATATGAGTGACTGTCTGCAAGAGAGAGAGAGGTAGAGAGAGAGATACCTGAACTGACTAATGAACCCCAAAATTCACTCAATCCAAGCACATAAAAAGCTTTTAGAAATTCACTTCTGCTGATGTAAATCACACACGCACGCACACACACACACACGTACACACACACACACACACACAGAACTGGATAAAGAGACATAAGGAGAAATAGGCAGAAGTAGAACACAGACAGAGAAAGAGATAGAGAGGGAGAGAAAAAGAAAAAAGGATACTCTACATTTTAGGAGTCTCTACTTTTGACATCCCTTTCACTCAGCGGTCAAAGGAATAAGAGACACACAAACCCACCCTGTTTAGGCAGATAAAACAGAGAGAGAGGGGGAGGAGTGGGGGAGAGAGAGAGAGAGGGAGAGAGAGGATAGACAGAGAGAGAGGATGAACAGAAAGAGAGAGGATAGACAGAGGCAGGATAAACAGAGTGAGAGAGAGGATAGAGAGAGAGAGAGAGAGAGAGAGAGAGAGAGAGGAGAGAGAGAGAGAGAGCTGCATTTCTTTCCTCCCGGGAGAGATAAGCTGGGAAGTTGTTAGCGTGTGTGGTTCCTCCCAACCGCACCTCCATTTCAGGAGGAGGTAACAGGTCTACAGGGGTGTGGAGGCTGGGGATGGAGGTGCTGTTTTTGGGGAGGGGGGGACACGGTGCCTCCCAGGCCTTTCCTGCTCATTACCGCTGTGGGGCGGGGCTCACCCCTCACTCCCCCAGCCCAGAGAGTGTTGCTGATTCCCCAAAAGCCAGCACTCTGCTGGGTGCATGCCCAAAAAGCTCTTGTGTGAATTAATTTGACAGTACATCAGGGCTGTTAGTGTACTGTACTCTACTGTGCTGTACTGTCTCTCCGTCTCTCTCTCTCTCTGTATCACATATCCATATAATTACAGCCTTCCCAAAAATTTTAGGGGCTCTATTGGGAGAAATATTGGGAGCTTCTGATTGTTGTGCTTGGAAAGCAATACTACAGCTGATGGCTGGTCTGGTGAGAGAGGCAGACATTGACACACACACACACACACACACAGTCATAGGTGCATATGCACTCGGAATCTCTCTAACACACACAGGGGTGTCAACAGGGAGTTTGGGCCGCATGAAAAGATCTCACACACCCAGTGTGTTCTAATCCTGACTTTCCCCAGGGAAGTGATGGGGACACTGTGCTGTAGGTGACGCTATCTTTCAGATCAGATGTAAAACGGCAAGAGATTCACCTCGTTGGCCCCGGCAGATATTGCCAGGCCGACTCTGTCACGGTGTCCACCATACCCTCCACCAGGTGAACTCCACCTCAGCTGATGCTCGGCCAGCGTACAGGCACAAAATGGCTGCCGTACATCACCCAGGTTGATGTGAGTTTCCCCTCTTTACTTGACAATGCACTTTAAAAGGCTTTGGGACAATGCCTGAATGCACTCCATTTCTGTTAATAGTCCAGCTCAGCGACGCTGAGGTACATTACATGGTGAGGGTTACCGGAATTGCAGAAAGCTGTAGACTAGAATCCCAGGGACGGGTGTTTCTGCCATAGCAGTACCAAAAGCCCACAGGCATCAGGGAGACCCCAGGCGTCTCTGGTGGATGAAGTGGGAGTGCTGTGCGTGGTGTCAGCGGTAGTGTGGCTGCAGGGCCGCGGGGAGGCAGCAGGGGGCGCACTCACCTGCACCTCACGGGCGTGGTAAGCGATGATGAGCCCCAGCAGGATGATGGTCGACAGGCTGATCAGACACTTCAGCGCCAACGAGTACATGGAGCTCTACAGAGAAACACACACACACACACACACACACACCGCACACGCAGACACACGCACGCACACACACGCACACACACACATCAGCATTAATGTTATACAGAACTGCTGTGTCAAACAAGTTCAGTGTGTGTGCTTGGTACCATGGCAGTCTGTGGTAAGGTTGCATTAAAAGTAAATACCATCCCATGAAATGTGTTTGCGTATGCGTTTGTGTGTGTGTGTGTGTGTGTTTGTATATATGTGTGTGTGTGGTTGCGTGTGTGTTTTTGTGTATGTGTGTCTGCAGTTTGTATATGTGCATTTCATAGAAACAACAAACTGCATCCTCCACAGTTCCCCCCCATTCACACACCTAAACCAGGCTTTCCGTTCTAACTCTCAGACCCAGCCCAAACCCAGCCCTGCTGCACCTCGAAGGACCCAGCCCAAACCCAGCCCTGCTGCACCTCGAAGGACCCGGCCCAAACCCAGCCCTGCTGCACCTCGAAGGACCCAGCCCAAACCCAAACCCAGCCCTGCTGCACCTCGAAGGACCCAGCCCAAACCCAGCCCTGCTGCACCTCGAAGGACCCAGCCCAAACCCAGCCCTGCTGCACCTCGAAGGACCCAGCCCAAACCCAGCCCTGCTGCACCTCGAAGGACCCAGCCCAAACCCAAACCCAGCCTTACTGCACCTCGAAGGACCCAGCCCAAACCCAGCCCTGCTGCACCTCGAAGGACCCAGCCCAAACCCAAACCCAGCCCTGCTGCACCTCGAAGGACCCAGCTCAAACCCAGCCCTGCTGCACCTCGAAGGACCCAGCCCAAACCCAACCCTGCTGCACCTCGAAGGACCCAGCCCAAACCCAAACCCAGCCCTGCTGCACCTCGAAGGACCCAGCCCAAACCCAGCCCTGCTGCACCTCGAAGGACCCAGCCCAAACCCAGCCCTGCTGCACCTCGAAGGACCCAGCCCAAACCCTCTTCCTGAGCCCCTGCCAGTCCTCACGCACGAACAGACACATCACTCATCTGAAAACCAACAGCCCCCGCCCGATTCCCCACGCGGCGTTAAGAGCGGATCCCCATCAGCTCTGTGTGCCGCTAATCAGCCCAACACGGCTTATTACTCAACCGTACGACAGTAAGAGCTCATCAGAGTTAATGTCATCCCAATTCCCTCAGAGAGACAAACAACTCTCTTCCTGGCTCCCCTTTCTTCCCACTGTCATCTGCTACCTCCATTCTCTTACACCAGATGCACCTTCAATACGGTGAATTATGCTTTCACCAAATAGATGTTGAACAATTTTAAATTAACATTCCGATTAGTTCACCACCGAAGGCCTTTTAATAGAAATGGTTGCGACTTAGCTGTAACAATGCTAGCAAGCTGATTAGCAGCTTACCTGGGATTCTCTTAGCAAATAATTACATTACATTATTGGCATTTGGCAGACGCTCTTATCCAGAGCGACGTACAACAAAGTGCATACCCATAACCGGGGATAAGAACCGGGGATAAGTTCACTGAAAGACCCTAGACTGCTACCTGTACAACAAAGATAAGGACGGAACGAAAGCCTTGCACCCACACCGGCCCTTTCTGGATAAGTTAATGGACCCCTGTCTTATACCGTTCGCTTTCGCCCTAAAATGGCCGCCCCGGGCAGCAGATGGGGAGAGGCAGAGAAAAACAGTCAGAGGGGAGACGAGGAACGGCGATATTAGCGGGAACGCGTCGGCGAAGGTCTTTAATTACGCGGCGTACGCACCGAGGGCGGCGGGCGGCGACAGCGTCTCGCGGACAGCGGCTCGGCGGAGCCAATCAATTAACAACCGGGCCTCTGAGGTCAGAGAAACCCGGGGCGCCAATCAGAAGCCCGCCGCCGCGTCCCCCGGACCTCCTCGTTTCCGCTCGGCGGGTTCCCGGGCGCTAATGAGGACCGCCGGTACTCCGAGCTCACCTCGGAGTCACGCCGCCCGTTTAAACAACGCTCAGCGTGCGATGCGGAGACACGGACCCGGGGGGATCCGCACCGGCGGCGTGCTGCGACCTGCCTCTCAACCCCCACACGCTCAGCGTACCCCGTACGCGCAAATGAACACTTCACCACGGGGCTGGCTTTTCAATATTTTTCTTAAATTCTTCCATTAAATTAAGTGTGAGCTTCCAGCTGTACTTACAGTGCGGTTAGGAACGGAGGCTCGAAGCGGCACTTGTCGGGTAAGCAGCGTGATTCCGCGGACGGGATCTGCCCAAAGTGCCCTTCTTGAATGCTTTACGGGAGCCTGAGTTTCGGTTCCGCAGTGTCGCCCAGCGAGGGCTTTCAGCCCGTAATCCTAAAAACGACGGAACCATCACAGCGCATCCGCGAGCCGGCTCCCGCCGTCCCATAAGTGACGGGCCGTGAGCCGCGCCTATAAACGCCGCTCCGCCAGAGCACTCCCACGGCTAACGGTTTCTGCGGTTCAGCAGAGCGCTCCCACGGCTAACGGTTTCTGCGGTTCAGCAGAGCGCTCCCACGGCTAAAGGTTTCTGTGCTCTGCCAGAGCGTTCTCACGGCTAACGGTTTCTGTGCTCTGCCAGAGCGTTCTCACGGCTAACGGTTTCTGCGGTTCCCCAGAGCGCTCCCAAGGCTAACGGTTTCTGCGCTCCGCCAGAGCGCTCCCACGGCTAACGGTTTCTGCGCTTCACCAGCGCGCTAACACGGCTAACGGTTTCTGCGGTTCTCCAGAGCGTTCCCACGGCTAACGGTTTCTGCGCTTCACCAGCGCGCTAACACGGCTAACGGTTTCTGCGGTTCTCCAGAGCGTTCCCACGGCTAACGGTTTCTGCGGTTCAGCAGAGCGCTCCCACGGCTAACGGTTTCTGCGGTTCAGCAGAGCGCTCCCACGGCTAACGGTTTCTGCACTTCACCAGCGCGCTAACACGGCTAACGGTTTCTGCGGTTCTCCAGAGCCGAGACCACAGCTACTGCTGCTGTCTGCAGTTGATCTGGCTTTAAATCATCATCTTCATCTCTTTTCTTTTCGTTTGAATGAGCCCCTGGCTCGTGGAAAGAGGCAGAGGGCACACATACACTCGCACAAATATGTTTAATAGGTATGACACACAATACAGACAGAAAGACTGACAGACACGTAGACGCACACAACTTCCTGAGACTGTCCCACTCAGACACAAACTCATGTCCAAAAGACTTAGACCACATAGAAAATCCGGGATGTAATTTTCATGTAATCCTAAAAATAAAGTTTTAGGATTTAGAAACATTTTAAAGAAATTAAAGTTACTTTGAAGCTTTTACAATAACTACTTGAAGACTCAAGAGTGCTGCACAATTCACAACCACCTGACCTCAACCTCATTGAACATTTATGGGAACACTTGAAGGCTGACAAATAGCCAAGCATTCAGTAACATCACAAAATGCTCTTTGGAACATTGTTAAATAATGCTGGTCCATGCCAGCCCGAGTGCACATAGCCATTAAAGCAAAAGGGGGACATACCACATACCACACATTTTTCAAAGATTCAATGTTTCACTGTTATGATGATAAAATAATTAGCATTGCATTTGTTTTTATTAAATTTAAAAATAATGCAAAATAGAACCATTTTCACCTACTGGTCTCAGGCTTTTGGCTCCACTGTATATCGTTGACTCGCATGCATATACACATATTCATTTGTAAGAGACCCAGACAGGCAGACAGAAGCACACACACATACACACAGTGAAAACTTCATTAGGTATTTATTAGACTTATTTTCATGACTTATTGGTCTTCTGCTGCTGTAGCCTATCCACTTAAGAGTTATGAGGCGGTGTGTGTTCAGAGATGCTGTTCTGCATAGCACTGCTGTATTATGTGGTTATTTGCATTACTGTCACCTTCCTGTTACCTAGTCCAGTCTGGCCCTTCTCCCCTGACCTCTCTCATTAACAAGGCGTTTCTGTCTGCAGAACTGCTGTTCACTGGATGTTTTGTTTTTCACACTACTCTTTGTAAACTCTAGAGACTGAAATCCCAGGAGATCAGCAGTTTCTGAGATACTCAAACCACCCTGTCAGGCAACAACAATCACTCCACAGTGCACGCACACACACACACACACACTCACACACACTCAACAGCACACACACATACACACTCACACACTCAACAGCACACACACACACTCGCACTCAACTGCACACACACACACATACACACACACACTCAACTGCACGCACACACATGCACACACACTCAACTGCACACGTACACACACACAACTGCACACACACACACACTCTCTCTCTCACACACACATTCAACTGCACACACACACACACACACACACTCTCTCACACACACACTCAACTGCACACACACACACACACACTCTCTCTCACACACACACTCAACTGCACACACACACACACACACACACACACACACTCTCTCTCACACACACACTCAACTGCACCAGACAAACATCATTACACCCGACCTCCTCCGGTACACACACAAACACACACACACTGCTGCTTACACTCATAACCCAGTGAAACCCAGTTGCAGATGCAGATGAGCAGTTAAAGCCACTGGTAGCCAAAGAAAGAGACAGACCCACTCTAAGCACCCGGACAGCTGAGGATATCTCCCACATCTCCTCTCTTCCTCCATTAGAAAGCATGGGAGATAACACAGCCTGAGCTCACAGAGAAGGTCTCACTGACACCACAGGCCCGGAGGCGCAAACAGAACAGACACAAAATGGCCGTCACCAGCAAGCCCCAAGCCCTGATCCATCCATCAACGCCAGCACCTAAAACCACCCCCACACCAAAAACCAGCCCCACACCTAAAACCACCAAAAATAAAGTCACCAGCAGTGGCCTAAATGCTAAAATAATTCACAGAAATTATGTGCCCAATGCAACCACAGGTTAGCTATGGTTCACACAGACATCATGAAAATAAATGTAAGGAATTTCAGGTACTTTGTCAAGTACCATTTCCTCACTTTCAATGACCTAGCACTAAACAAGTTACTGAAATGTGTGTAGGTTCTCTAAAAACATAACAGTATATTTATGCAGAAATAGTTCTAATATGATGCCATATATTCTTTTATCTATTAAAGTCATGATATCTCATTTTAGTGATCAATTGTTTAGGAGGTTGTCACACAACATTCTTTGTAAATTGGAGCGACTAGATCAGTTTAGTTTTAGGGACCTTTTTAGAGCCCTTCATGAAAAAGGGTCTGGCATTCCAGTACTTAAATTTCTGGCTATTAATTTCAAGCACTTTAAGCAATTTAAGCAAGTTAAGCACTTTAAGCAATCTAAGCAAGTTAAGCACTTTAAGCACTTAAAGCAAGTTAAGCACTTTAAGCAATTTAAGCAAGTTAAGCACTTTAAGCAATCTAAGCAAGTTAAGCACTTTAAGCAATTTAAGCAATTTAAGCACTTTAAGCAATCGAAGCAAGTTAAGCACTTTAAGCACTTAAAGCAAGTTAAGCACTTTAAGCACCTTGTAAAAACCTCGAGAGAACAGAGAGAATGGAAGCAGAGCGCCGCTACGCGTGAAATGATTCAGAACTGCAACATGCTGCTGCAGTAGCTTAGCGTGAATATCTCGACGTATCTTAAACGCGCCGTATCTGGGCGAACAGGACGGCTGAAACTCTCTGTTAACGGACGATAAGTCTTATCGGCAGCACACGTCTCCGGGAGCGATCGGTGGACAATGCACTGCTAAAAGGCATGGATTTTCTGTTTAATGCCGCAATGACATTCCCCAGAAACAGAGGTGAAGCAGGCCCACTCTGCATGCATTTTATATAACGTGCACATATCTGTTACTGAATCCACGCCAATGTGTATGTTATATAAAATGCATGAACCGTAAATTGAACATTTTACTGTGCAATCATTGTACTGTATTTTATATAAAATGCTCATTGACATGATACAACATAGCGTGTACACTCAGTGATCACTTTATTAGGTAGACCTGCACACCAGCTTGTTAATGTAAATATTTAATCAGCCAATCATGTGGCAGCAACTAAATGCATGCAGACAGGGTCAAGAGGTCTAGCTGTTTTTCAGACCAATGTCATAATGGGGAAGAAATGTTTTTTTTTTTTAAGATATTTTTTAGGCCTTTTTCAGCTTTATTGGACAGTATATAGTATAGAGAGACAGGAAGAATGGGAGCGAGAGAGAGGGGAAGACCCGAACCGCCGACGTCGCGGCTCGCAATGAGCATGCGGTCAGTGCTCTACAGGCTGCGCCACCAAGACACCCGATCTCAGTGACTTTGACCGTGGAATGATTGTTGGTGCCAGACAGGGTGGTTTCAGTGTCTCATAAACTGCTGATCTCCTGGAATTTTCATGCACAACAGTCTCTCGAGTTTGCAGAGAATGGTGCAAAAAAATAAAAAAACATCCAGTGAGCCAGCTGTTCTGGAGGCAAAAATGTGCTGTTAATGAGAGAGGTCATTGGAGAAGGGCCAGACTGGTCAAAGGTGACAGTAATGCAAATAACCACACATTACAACAGTGGCATGCAGAAAAGCATCTCTGCACACACAATGCATCAATTTTCTCAAGTGGATAGGCTACTACAGCAGCAGAAGATCAATAAGTCAAAAAAAGTCTAGTAAATCCCAAATAAAGTGCTCAGTGAGTGTATGTGTTATATATGCCAACACATATGTTATATAAATGCATGAAGAGTACACTGCAAAATGTCCAGTGTTAATTGAACTCCTACAGAATGGGAATGAATCCAAAAGGAGTTTGGACATTTAACTGCGTACTCTCCATGTATTTTTTATAACACACACATTGGCTATCGAGTATAGCAATGTGTCTTGCTGGCATAGGCTGTATGTGTTACGTATTAGCCCAGTGTGTGTGAAAGCGTGTCAGTTGTAACGCGCACTTATGCAGCTGGAGTGCGCCGTGCAGCATCCATCTCCCCGCGCTTCTATTAATACGCTTCTGCGCGTTTTTGCCAAAAGCGTTTTTGCGCTTTTGTCCGTCGCCGGCTGGAGCGGCCTCCACGGCAGTAACCGAGCGGCAACGCTGAACGGCAGCCTCTGATCTCTCCTTCAATACACCGTCAAGACGGCGCGGCGGAACGAGACGCCTTTTCTTCTCCGCCCCGCGTACGCTAACAGCCCTTTCAAAAGGCAAATTCAACTCTTTTCCTGGGGGAAAATGCATCTAGAGCAGAAACTGTGCCGTCCGATTGGCCGAGAGGGCACCCAGCCCGCTTTCTGATTGGTGGAGAAAGGGAAGGAAAGTCGTCCGTATCCGGTACTGGGTCAGGACCGCCGCGACGTCGCGCACTTAACAGGAGCGAGTTGCGGTTTAAACGGGCTGGCCAGCTGTGCGCTCTCCGCCAAAACGGATATTATCCGAGGCGCAGTTATCAGTATCTGCGGTATATGCAAATTGGCCCCGGGGCTGTGGTTCCGTGACAGAAATGTCAGCGGAGTAACTGACAGACCCGCCCGGGAAAAAGCCACGAGGTGAACGCGATGCATTTTAAAAAACCTGTATCTATAACAAAATGCATAACAACGGCTCTGGTGTTCATCTCCGTCACCTCTCAGCACCCCTCAGCAGCCGGCCTGAGGGAACCCCGCTAAAGCTAATCCCCTGAATGAAGTGAGTGTGTGCGTGCGTGCGCGTGTGTGTGTGTTTCAGGGGTGGAGGGGCAACAGGTGAAGTGTGGGACAGCTGCACATTCCCACGCCTCTGACCCCACCCCACCCACATGGCATTGGGGAGAACTGCATTCTGGGAAAAGTGAGAAAATCCTCTATCTGCCAGTGATTTCTGGTGTCTCAGGTGTTCTCCGGGTGAGTGTGTGCTAGCCTGTAAGCAACATTCGCAGGCCAAAGCCCGGAACCTTCTACCATTCTTGGCCCCATTTGCAGCTCAGCCACCTTGCTGGGGTTCCTGTCTCTGATAAAAGTGGTTCATTATTCTCAGTTCTAGCGCTACAGTTATCATCCCCTTACGCCCACAGAGGTCAGACTGTACACTGGAGGCCCCAAACAGTGGAGCAGAATATACATACTGACATACATAGCTACATGCACATGTACACATACACACCAACATGCACTGACAAACACACACACACACACACAGTCACCTACTCATTCACTCACTCACACAAACACACACGCATACACATACAGTCACTCACACACACACACCAATGCGCACTGATGAACACACACAAACTGTCATTCACACACACACACACACACACACACACAGTCACACATTCACTCACTCACACAAACACACACACATGCACACACAAACAGTCACTCACTCATTCACTCACTCACACAAACACACACACATACACACACAAACAGTCACTCACACACACACACACCAATGCGTACTGACAAACACAAACAAACTGTCATTCACACACACAGTCACTCACTCATTTACTCACTCACACAAACACACACACATGCACACACAAACAGTCACTCACTCACACACACACAGACAAACTGTCACTCACTCATTCACTCACTCACACAAACACACACAAACAGTCAATCACACACACTCACTCACTCACTCACTCACTCACTCACTCACACACACACACACACACACAAACAGTCAAACACACACACTCTCTCTCTCTCTCTCTCTATTTTGGGAAGGGAGTGTGCATGCGGCATCGGACTGATTGAAGCAGAGAACTCCCAAGGTAGGGCAGCTGAACCTTCTGTAAATATAGTGCACAGATGCACAGAGAGAGAGAGGGAACACCAACATACAGACATACACTGAAATACACAAACGCACCAACACTAACATAGAGCTATAAATGGTAAATGGTTGGAATTTATATAGCGCCTTTATGCAAAGCGCTGTACAAGTAACGCGTCTCATTCGCCCATTTGTTCACTCACACACCAACCATGCAAGGCACCAACCAGCTCCTCAAGAGCATTTAGGGGTTAACCCATGTTCTTGCTCAGGGACACCTTGACACACCTAGGGAGGGATCGAACCAGTAACCCTCCAACTGCCAGACGACTGCTCTTACTGACTGAGCTGATGTCACTATACATTCACAACTCACGTCAACACACACACCAACACTGACATACAGCTATACACTCACATACCCACTTAAACACACACACCAACACTGACATACAGCTATACACTCACACACACACTTAAACACACACACCAACACTGACATACACCTATACACTCACACACACACTTAAACACACGCACCAACACTGACATACAGATAAACAGTCTCACATTCACTTAAACACACGCACACCAACACTGACATACAGCTAAACACTCACATACACACTTAAACACACACACCAACACTGACATACACCTATACACTCACACACTCACTTAAACACACACACCAACACTGACATACAGCTAAACACTCACACACACACTTCAACACACACACACCAACACTGACATAAACCTATACACTCACAAACTCACTTAAACACACGCACACCAACACTGACATACAGCTAAACACTCACACACACACTTCAACACACACACCAACACTGACATACAGCTAAACACTCTCAAACACACTTCAACACACACACCAACTTCCTACTCTGAAGTGCCAAAGCTCCCACAGCTCTTTGGACAAACGACTGTATTCAGCATTAAAAGCATTCATTAGATCCTCATTAGATCCTTCAGTCCTCTCAATCCCTGCAGTTTCCTCAAATGACTGAAAAGATGAACTGCCCTGGTGTAAAATCCAGCTACGACCAGCTGGGAATACCAGCTACCAGCTGTTTCAAAACATAGCTTGAGCTGGTCAAACCATGTTGAGTATGGAGCCGGTCTAACTGGTCAACCAGCTACCAGCTGTTTCCAAACCTAGCTTGAGCTGTTTTTTTCAGCAGGGCCCAATGGCTAAACAAAAGTCACATTAATTCTTAAGGGACATGAGTCTCTGGTCATTATCTCAAAAAGCATCTATTCTACTCTGCTGAAACCTACACAACAAGAGACATTCAATAACAATAAAATAATAATAATTTAACAAATATATATTTTCACTGGGTTTTTTTCACAAACACTAAGTACTTTTTTAAGTAGGCCTATGCACGATATCTAACATGCCAAATGTGTGGCAGTAACTGAATGCATAAAAGCATGCACACATGGTAAAGAACTTCAGTTGTTGTTCAGATCAACCATCAGAATGGGGAATAAATATGATCGAAGTGACTTTGATCATGGAATGATTGTTGGTGCCAGACAGTGTGGTTGACTATCGCAGAAACCGCTCAGCTCCTGGAATTTTCACGCACAACAGTCTCTAAAGTTCACAAGGAATGGTGTGAAAAATAAAAACATCCAGTGTGCGGCACTTCTGTGGGGCGAAAACACCTTGTTAAAAGGCGAGAGACCAGACTGGTTCGAGCTGACAGGCGGTAACTCAAATAGCCACGCGATAGGCAGAGAAGCGTCTCTGAACACACAACACATCGCCCTTGAAGCCTCAGAAGACCAATAAGTCTAATAAAAAGTGTAATAAATGCCTAATAAAGTGATCACTCAGTATATAAAGACAACACTGCAGATATTGGATGCCATCCAAGAAAATCTAAAGCATTCCCTCTTACTTTAAACGTGTGCTGACACCCCACTTTTCCGCTGCAGAATTTCATGGGAAATCACAGCAGGAGAAGTCAGGGAAAGTGCATTGCAGTGCGTGGATCAATGCATTGCCACAAATCTGCGTGGCACTATCGACAAAAGAAGAACTCCTCAGAGCTGAGTTTGAAGGTGTGAAAATCGTTGTTACCCACAAACTGAACAGCAACCCCTACCCCCCCGCCCCCCCCCCCCCGCCCCCCCGCCACACACACAAACACACACACAAACACACTCACAAACACACTCACACGGGCTCAGAATGATCAATGTGTGTCTTAAGTACAGTACTTATCTTTTCTACACAGAACTCGATCAAAAGGTTGCAAGTAACTTCAAGCGCATGCACACACACACACACACATGCACCACACAGACATGCAACACACACACACACACACTCAAATGCACCTAGACACACACATGCCCACACTGACGCACACACACACACACTCACACACACACACACTCAAATACGGATACCCACACATACCCACACATTTGCCAGCTCCTGTAATTGCCGGCTCGTATAATTACCACTGGTAATTTCCATTGAAAGGGCCCACAGTAGTATAACGATCCCTTTCACCTGGGAAAAATCTTGGCTGACGGCTGGATCCAATCAACACGCAGCCCTAACTTACTATTTTCCATCAGGCATTTTCACTTTCGCAACAATTGTATATTCAGATTTGTTACACCTGAGACACGGAGCGTCAGTTACTCATGGAGAGGGTGTTGATTGGCGCTTTAGAATCTATTTTGCGAGTCTGCCCTGGGGGTAGGTAAGGTTCCCTCTTCTCAGCTAATGGGTTTCGGGTCTGGGAATGCTCCTGGAACGTTAGCAAATTTAGGGCACGCGTTTGCAGCGGAGACATTTATCCGGTTTCCTCAACGTTCCTTGAACGTTAACTTCAGCTCTGAAGGAATGCTGTGGGAAGAGTCTTGAAATGTTTTCATATTAAAAGCTTTTGCATGTAAATGGCCGAGGGTCATTCACATTATTATTTTCATGAGGAGGGGAGTAATATTATGCAAAACTGCCATCATAATACTTTCACTTTTAAAATGTGACACACAGACTCGTTATTTTTCATGACTAAATGGTGCGTATCAGACCATCACTCTTTTTAAGGTAACCATCCTTCATGCTCTCATTACCAGGCCAAAATGTCGATGAAAAGATTCAGTCAGTGGAATATTTGCAAAAATACGGCCAAAGTTGAATACATTAGCAATTTTTCCAGTCAGTGGTCATGCTCTTTGGTCAAAGGAATGAACCTCCTGGGAATATATTTGCAGCTGAATACCCATGTTAAAAACTATTACGAATGTGGTCAAATATCAATTAAAATTTTGGAAATGCATGAATTTTTTACAGACAGTATATAGACTTATATATTGCCAAAATATAACTAATATGTTTCAGTAATACTTTGCAGAAAATGTGTCTCAGCCTTCATCTATGGCTATTCTACAATGAAAATAATATAATTTAATATGTCCTATTGGACAATATTATTATCACTGCATTTCCTGCAATGGTAAGAATGATTAAAATTACCCTAATCCTAATAATAATAATATTGGTCAATCTCATCGCATTGCACTTTTGCTTTATATAGCACAAATACAGCGCATCGCTTCATCTTGTTAATTTATTTCTTTACCCTTTTACATTTTGATGAACTTTCACACAAACGTCTAATAGATAGAATTACGAAGTGATGGCATTTTATATCCAAAAGGTCAAAGGTCAACTTCACTGTGACATAATTATCTTGGGTTATTTTGTTTGTTGATTGGTGATGTACTCGTGAGGTGATATCTTTGTGTTGAAGGGTTGCGGTTTTCGGCTGCTTAATGTGCGATCCTCCGGCAATACGCAGCAGGCAAATGCGCATTTCTAATCGCTTCTGCTGGTGGTGCAGACCGCCGACGTGCGAGAGACCTCTGCCCACTCGCTGGTCTCTCCAGGGTGGGCAGGCCTCCGTTTTGCCCGCCCGTAGCCCACCCGTAGCCCAGCCATAGCCCAGCCATAGCCCACCCGTAGCCCACCCGTAGCCCAGCCATAGCCCAGCCATAGCCCACACACCCCCCCCCCTCAGATTCATCCGTTCATTTGTTTTCACTCTCTTTTTTACTGCCAGTCGTCTGGCAGTCGGAGGGTTGCCGGTTCGATCCCCCGCCCGGGCTGTGTCGAAGTGTCCCTGAGCAAGACACCTAACCCCCAAAACGCTCCTGACGAGCTGGCCGGTGCCTTGCATGGCAGCCAATCGCCGTCGGTGTGTGAGTGTGTGTATGAATGGGTGAATGAGAAGCATCAATTGTACAGCGCTTTGGATAAAGGCGCTATATAAATGCCAGCCATTTACCATTTACCATTTAATATCTATTCTTTCCACCCACCGGAATAACTATGAATGAAGTAGCGTGTGTGGTGGTGGTGACAGAGTTTCAGTTTGTCAAAACGTATGCTACATTTGCCAAATGTCAGAACTCATCATTACATTACATTACATTACATGGCATGGCATGGCATTCAGACGGGTAACTCCGACAGTACGTTCCGCTCAAACACTTAGCGGAACTACGTTCTCAGTCCTGCCTTGTTGCCTTGTTTTGACTTTTGCGTTCATATAGGCAAAGCGGATGCTTCGGGCCGCTAAGCATGTTCCCAGTGGCCATCTGTTTTCATGACAACCTAGTTGATGGTTGCCTTTGTTTTCCTCTGAGGGCCCGCTTCTCTGGCGATCCCGGGGGGAACACAGCGATGTCATCCCCCTGCGGTCGATTAGCAGATGAAAAGGAAATCCCCACTCGGCTAAGGAGCCGCACACGGGGAGCACGAAGTGGACATCGCTTAGCATTTGTGTGGGAATTGGGTTTGGGTGGGGGTAAAAGCTCTTCTTCTTACTAAAAAAATGTATATATATATTCGTACAAATACAAGCTTAAAGTGTCAGAGAGGTGGGCGCGTAAAGCAGGCATATCCGTTCATGACTGCTAATCTTCCTGTGTGTAGATTTAGCGGTAATTGTTCAGCTAATTGCCCGGGAGAAAAGAAAACCAGGGCCGGATTTGGATTCGAGATCCAGATTTGATGATTACTGATCTATACAGTGACATAGGGATAAGGCCATGTAGGGAACTAGAAGCAAGACTGCAAATAAGATTTTGGTACAGGGCATGGCATTTTAGTTCAGTCCATTTCAAACAATACTCCGCATATTTTTGGTTTCTTTTGGTTGGATGTTGTGTCAGCATTGCGGTCTATGCAGCATTTAGGCTCTAGTGCCTATTAGTGTGATATAAATACTGAAATCAGAACAAGTTAAAATTTAGAGGCTGTGAAATATTTCTCTGTGCGTTGCTTTCAATGTTTTGAGGGCCCTTGTCAACAAGACCAAATTATGCAATCATGTAGAACAGTGCACGAATTTCGGCGTAAAAACACTTGATTCTGATAACTGTCAGTTTCATGAATAATAAACCACAGTGCTTATGATGGCTTCTGTCAACTAAAATAATGGAAAAAGGCACACTGGACTTCAATTCATCATGTGAACAGGAATAAATGCAAATGTTAATGAATAATAATGAATGTTTCTGTCAGGTAGTGCTTTATGTAGGTGGTCTAATGCATACCCCTTCAGAGGAAGTGTCACTAAATAAAGAAATGGCTCAACCCTGAAGTCACACATACACACACACACACACATACACACTTACACACACACATGTGCACACACTTACACACACACACCCACACACTTGCAGACACACACACACACACACACTTGCACGAACACACACACACACACACACACACACTTACACACACACATGTGCACACACTTACACACACACACACACTTGCAGACACACACACACACACACACACTTGCACGAACACACACACACCCACACACTTGCACACACACACACACAGACACACATACACACATACTTACACACACACATGTGCACACACTCACACACACACCCACACATTTGCAGACACACACACACACTTGCACGAACACACACACACCCACACACTTGCACACACACACACACACACACACATACATACAGACACACTTACACACACATGCCCACACACATACAGACACACACACACACACACACACATGCACACACACCTACACACACACACACACACATACAGACATACAGACATACAGACACACTTACACACACATACACACACACTCACACACCTCGCCAGAAGCTGCTTGACTGCATGCGCCCCCTTGCTTGCAGACAACCAGAAATTTTGTTTCACCCCCTCTGTCCCTTCAGGTCCAATCTAGAGCAGTACCAGGTCCTTAGGCCTCACCATCAACCAGCCCAAATCAATACGTCTCGCCCTGCCACCCTACGTCATCAGCTGTGAGAATGACCTCCATTATAACTGCTCAGTGCAGTGCTTTCCACACATTCAGAGAAGGCACAACCTCCCATTTCCCATTGTCTAGAGCAGGGGTCGGCAACCCTGGTCCTGGAGAGCCGCAGGGTGTGCTGGCTTTCGTTGTTACTTGGCATTAATTGATCAATGAAAGCCGTTGATTACACAGTTAATGCACCTCACCTGGTTTCTTGGGTCTGAATCGGTTGCTTATTTTAAGGTGGAGACGAAAGCCAGCACACCCTGCGGCTCTCCAGGACCAGGGTTGCCGACCACTGGACTAGAGCTTTACAGGTTTCCGCATGCTTCAAAAAAAGTGCGCCCGTCAATTTCCGCAACTTTCCAAAAACCAACATTCCTAAATCCCGGCCTACTCTGGCCATGGGCTGGGTGTCAGGAGGTCTGCAAATTCCCTAACGGCGGTAATGACAACTTCCTGTTTTAATCCCGCCCCTCTCTTTGACGGACAGCTTCTCGGCCCACCCATGAGTTTAGCTGCTTCAGAAAACGGTATGAACAACAGCACTGTTGACATAGAACAAGCCTACACAGAAGCACGCCCGTTGGAAAAGAAGACCAGAAGACCACACACTCTCATTCCCCCGCTTCCTCTTCTCCGTGTCCCTCCTCGCGACCCGGTCCCCCCGGTTTCTCACCTTGTTGTAGACGCCCCAGGAGAGCTCGGTCTCGATGACCATGACCACGATGCCGAACATCCCGAAGATGAGCGCGTAGTCGCTCAGCCTCTTCCTCTTCTCGAACAGCGCCCTCCGGTGGCCCAGCTTGTAGCCGATGTTCTGGTTCTTCCGCTTGGCGGCCTTGTGGGCTCCCCTGCCCCCCCCTCCGGACCCCCCTCCCGGCCCCCCCGCGCCCGACACGTTGTTGCCCCGGCTGCCCCCGCTGCCCCCGCCGGACCCCCCGCCCAGAGTCCCGCGGCTGCCGGACAGGGCGTGGTTCCGGTGGCAGGCGGCCGCCTGGTTGGCCGAGGGCTCGGGGTCCTGCCGGCAGGGCGAGTCGGTCTTGGAGGAGATGACGATCTCGGGGGGCTCCTGCGGGGGCCCGGGCTGCGCCTCCCGCGTGTCGCTGCTGCTGTCCGACTCGATCAGGTTGCGGCGGGAGGAGCTGAGCCGGCTGAGGGGCTTCACCACGCTGCCCGTGTACTTGTACGAGCTCATGGCGATTTCGGTGAAGGGGTTGCTGTCGCGCCGGTGCACCTGCGGGCTGGCCTGCCGGTGCTTGCACCCCCGCTCCCGCTCCCGGTCGGAGCAGGGCGTGTGGGACGAGTAGAAGAGCGCCAGAGAGTTCTCCCCGCTGAGACTGTGCTGACTCCCCAGGCAGGAGGACAGGGGCGTGCTGGGGCACAGGGTGTTGGGGATGGCGGGCGGGGCCTGCTGGACCGACACCAGCGGGAGCCGGGGGAGGGCCGTGGGAGGGAGGCAGGGGCCGGTGGGCGAAGGGGTGCCGCCGTTGAGCCGCTCCAGGCCGGCCACCCCCGTGTGGTTGGAGTGGTTCGCCCCGGCGTGGTTGGAAGTGGTGGGCGGGAGGGGGAGACCACTCAGAGGATGGGGGGTTCGCTGGTCCTCTTCCTCGCCGCCGCCCAGCAGAGCCAAGCTCAGAGACGTGGGGTTCTCCATGGCCGAGTGCGGCGCTCCAGGTCACTGGGGAAAGGAGAGAGAGAGAAGGGGAGAGAAGGGGAGAGAGAGAGAGAGAGAGAGAGAGAGAGATATGAGAAAGGACAAACAAAGACGCGAGGCTGAGGTGTAACGAGGGAGGTCGAAACAGATGAAGGAGGGAAGGAGAGCGGGTGGATGGAGAGAGTTGTGAATGGATTAGAGAGAGGAGGAGAGGAGGGGTAGGGATGAGACGCCGGGAAGAAGTGGACTGAGGGTGAGATACGATTGATCCGTAGGGAATGGTCTGAACACTACAATACTACAGGACAATAGACGTTCATGCTTTTGCCCCTGAAAATTGGAGTCAATTCTCTCAACCCCCCCCCACCCCCAAACTCCCCAATATCTTACTGTCCTTCATTTTCTGAACACTCCCCCTTCTCTCTCTCTCTCTCTCTCTCTCTCTCACTCTCACTCTCAGCACAATATAATGCTCTTTTGTGCCCTGTATTAAAGCAGGCACATTCCCTGGGAAAATAATTTGAATATTATTGAATGATTAAACAGATCTCTGGGCTTTGTTCAATAATATACACGTTGTGTGGCCATTCAAATCTTTCCAAGGACTGGGATTCTGTGAGTCACACATAAAGATCATTCCAGCATGCCACTTCCTGTTTGAAATCACGGAGTGTAAAATCTAATAATAATCTATTGACATTTTTATCACCGAATACCTTATGGTCATTATACATGTCAATTTAATTAAGATCCTTCCATTTTCCCCCCCCACACACACTCTCTCTCTCTCTTTGCTAAAAGCAAACCCCCCCCCCCAACTCTGGGCACCTGTATGTTTCTGTTCTTCTTTTCTCTCTCCTTCATCTCCTACCTCTCCTCTCCTCCGTTTCTCTCCGGTCCAGTTGTTGATTCAAACGTTGAGCGAAAATATTCCTCCTCACTTTTTCTTTTTCATGTTGTCACGATCATTCCATCATTGGTCCTCGTTTCTTCTCCTCCTTTGGCAGACGGTCTTTCCTTATGGTACTATCTTTCTTGTTAACCGTTCATCTTCGCCAAGTCGTGTTTTGTTTTGTTTCTCGGTTATTGTTTAGCAATCAACGTTATTGTTTTTCATTTTCTCTTTAAAGCTGTCGAGGTATTCAGATTTGTATTCCAACGTTGCAGAATTCAGCCTTGTTACCGCTGCAAAATAATTCATTTAACAGACTAATTTCACTATTAAGCACCGATGCTATAAAATTATAGTTTGTGATATGGGTTTTATTCGCAATATAAAACACACTGGTTAGCTTATGCTATAGGGGGAAAAAATTTCTAATAAATTACGACATTTCCATATAAATAAATTTCAAAATCAAATCATTTTTTATTCCCCGCTATAACGCTTCCGTTCACTCACTGTCTTTCCCCGTCTCCTCCGAAGGCAACGTCTGTACTCTTCCGTCTCAACTTCTCTTTCTCTCCCTCTCTCTCTCTTTCTCTCTGTGCGCTGGCTCCTCCCTCGTGTATTTCTCATTGGCCAAGCCACTGAAAGAGAAATAAAAATGAAAAACTATTATAATAGTGTTAGTAAGTATTGCGTCCAGGCGCCAAGCCCATTATGAAATATCAATCCATTTTTTTCTTGACAAAATACTGTAAGCCACGCGCAATTTCCTATAATAATTGTGTTATTTAAAACTTGTCATTGTGGCAGCTGTTTGAATCACTCGAGCACCCCGCCCAGTAACATGTAGCTATTCCAACTGTGCCTTATTTATTTATTTATTTATTTATTTATTTATTTATTTATTTATTTATTTATTTATTTATTTATTTATTTTATGGAATGTACATTAAACATGTATGCTTACTTGTGCTTTTGTATACGTGTGCGTTGCATTTTAATTTGGTCAACGGCTCGGTCCTGCACTGCAAATATAAGATTCAAAGAGAATTGCTGCGTGTTTGCTTAGGCTAATGGCCCATTAGTAATATGTAGGCCCAGTTGTTACTGTTGTTTGAGAATGTCCTAACTAATGTCCCTAATGTCCTGTCATTGTTGCCCTTATGGACAATGGACTGTTGATAATGTATGATATGCCAGGCCTACTCCGCTTACATTTCATTCCTGTACGGAGGGGGGCATTAAAAACATTCACTCTGTTCATTAACGTAAGCAAGTAAATAAATAAATACATAAATAAGTAATGCAAACTAGATGCTATGTACTTCACAAACACGAATACATTTCCAGGACATTTTTAAAAAGCATTGTATAGCCCGCTGCAAAATATGGCAGTCATTCATTCCAAACCAATTCATGCCATTTAAATGCAACCCCCAATTTGATCTGCCATCCAGCAGATGATTTGCCCGAGTATTGCAGATACTTGGAGACGTAATTGCAGACATCGTGTCCACCGTGAAAAATAAATGTAGATCCCTGTCTTACAGAGCAACCTCCTCCAAATAATTAGTCATACTGTAACCCTTTATAGACACCAGTGAAATCCAGGCTCGATTTAATTTCCCATTTTAAAGCCTCTATTCACCAATATTCAGAACAAAATTATTCGTTCATGTAACTGAATACAAGATTTTCTTGGGATGTATGCAGTATTTAAAAATATGGCTTTGACCCACATTTCGAATTTCCACAACTTTGGATATTAATGTAAACATAGCTACTGCCTCTTACTAGTGTTTGTTAGACAATTTTGCGTCTAAGCTCCCAGTTGGGCAGTTGGTGTCCCACCTGAATCTCCGTGGCCTGCCGAAGTCGCAGGATCCCACGTATTGATTACGTCGTGCGCTTCTCCGGGGATTTTCTCAGGACTTGGTCGTTATGAAAACAAAGGTCGCGTGCAGAGTACGTCTACACGAGCGCTCACAAGTCAAACACGGACCGGCACTAAAGCAGCGTAATACACACGCTCCAGAAATGCTGAAACAGGGCCCAGAAAGTTAAGGTTTAATGTCAGTTGAAGCATATTGTCATTTTATAAGAATGAGTATCCAATTTTGACATGGACACGTACACACCCTGTAGGTAGTCTATGCGCCTAGTTGTGGACAT
This sequence comes from Conger conger, assembly GCF_963514075.1. Classification (NCBI taxonomy): domain Eukaryota; kingdom Metazoa; phylum Chordata; class Actinopteri; order Anguilliformes; family Congridae; genus Conger; species Conger conger. The sequence continues at coordinate 43,112,767 of NC_083768.1, read as the reverse complement.
ATTAATGAAGTCCATTATGTCCTGTAGTACACTTTCGTCTTAATTTTTTCACTCTCAGCACATGTGCACATTAACTATAGTCCTACATGCTATATACACAAGCGACCTTTTGACTGCAACCCTGGTAATAAAAAAGTATCTCTCTCTCTCTCTCTCTCTCTCTCTCTCTCTCTCTCTCTCTCTCTCTCTCTCTCTCTCTCTCTCTCTCTGTCACACACACACACACACACACACACACACACACACACACACACACACACACACTTCCTGTGTACTATACATTTACGGTGTGCTATATTTAATGATCGACAATTTCATTATGGAGACAACCTACTCATCAATCCATTCTATCTGACAATCGACGAATGAAATTAGATGAAAAGAAATTAAGGATTAATTTAGAATGAATATATACACCTGAAAATTAACAATTAAAACAAAGGAGATGGATTGCGAGAGAAAAGGAGAGCGATTAATTTAAAAGAAATTAAGTATTCAATTAGATTAATTAATAGATACCCCAAAATTACATTAAAATAAGAGAAAGAGATTAATTGAGAGAGAAAGAGAGAACAAAAAAATATACGCACCCATGGCGCATTATGGTGAACGTGCTGAAAGTGTGTGTAGGCTTGAACATATAAATAAAAACCGCATCAGCGCATCAATTTAACCAACGGACTACTGTCTACGCAACCTTTGTAGCGCTGCTAATTTCTTTAAAAAAGGACAGTTTCCTGTTGACGGTATCTGCGCGTGCACCTGCTTCCATCAGCATATTGTATTAATTATATATGATACTAGCAATATTAATATGAAACATTGTCTTTGATTATGATCATTGTTATTGATGGACGAACAGTCGCCACCCTCTAGCCACCCTCCGCGATGGGCAAGGAGGGCCAAATCTGTTTCTGGATTTCCAACTTCTGCTCTCAATTATTTAATTAGCCCAAATATTTACATGATCAGAAAAATTTTGCTACATTTTCTGATATAAACAAGAGCTGAAGAATGTTCTTCTGATTGTATGGCTGTATCATATTTAATTGTGTTCTAATCTATGAGTGAGTCGGTGTTGATGTGCTGTAAATAACTATTTAGCTGATTGAGCCAGGGTAACTGGCGGCAACAAAAAACGTGCAAACACACCGCCCCCCCCAGGACTGGAGTTGCCCACCCCTGCTATAACATCATAGTCTATAGTGTCTATTTTATATAAGATTTTCTCGAGAAGATTGAAGGGAAGACAGCAGGACAAGTACAGGAGATATGGGGATAGAAGTTTGCCAAAACAATAGCCGAACACAACGCGCAGAAGGACACCATAAAAACAAGGAAAAGAGCTGAAAAGAGCGAGAAAACTGGAAGGGAAGAGGGGAACTAGTGAAAGTGCGCTGTTTATGGTCTGTGTGACTAAAATTAAACCTGACAAGAAAGGTTAAAGGTCAGAGACATAGTGAGGACAATGACATCATAGGCAGCTGTCGAAGTATTACAAAAGAGAGAGAGAGAGAGAGAGAGAGTGAGAGAGGGGGGGAGAGTACAGCGTAGAAGGAAAGTGGGCAAGATGGAGAAGGGGAGAGAGAAGGAGAGAGGGACAGAGAGAGGGAGACTGTTGGCGAGGAGAGAGAATCGGTTCAGGTCTTTCGGACAGGAAGTGTATGGAGAGTGAGATGGCGGCCATGTTTACCGTTTTAGTAAAGGTTAATTAAGAGCAGGGGATATAGCTTGTGATATTACGGAGATTATTGCGACCTCTTTGACTCATCGCACGCTCTATAAAGGAAACAGGGGACACAATATTAATAACTCAGTCAATCACAAGGGTCTTGCAGTCAGTCATGCGTGTAGTACTACAGGCAATAAAAATGTCCATGGTTAATTCAGTTCTGACGGATGTTTTAGGGGTCGGATGCTCAGGGCTGAGTTAACATTTCAGAGCAGAACAACCATTTTTGTAAAAATGTTGGTTAAATGGTTGGCATTTATATAGCGCCTTTATCCAAAGCACTGTACAATTGATGATTCTCATTCACCCATTCATACACACACTCATACACCAATGGCAATTGGCTGCCATGCAAGGCACCGACCAGCTCATCAGGAGCATTTGGGTGTTAGGTGTCTTGCTCAGGGACACTTCAACACAGCCCGGGCGGGGGATCGAACCAGCAACCCTTCGACTGCCAGACGACTGTCCTTACTGCCTGAGCCATGTCGCCTTACTGGTTACACTTTACAGTAAGGTTCCATGAATTAGCATGTATCTGTATCAGGGAACCTCTGTTCTGATTGTCTGGCTAGCATTGATCCACCCAATTGCGGGGCAGATACCAGCAGACTCACCAATGAGAGACGAGCTGATGATCAGCCCCGCCCCTGTAGTGCGGTCATAGGGGCGCGGCCATCTCCCGCTCAGGTTCCGGGGGGACGAGTGCAACTCCAGAGGCACCACTGGCGAACCCCAATTAGGGAGGAACATTTTGTTTTCTCCGAAGAGCGACAACTAAAAGTAAGACTCGAACGCTACCGAAACAGCACAGGGCAACGGCGTGTTTGCAGCTAATTGCATGCTTTCCCGACAGCATAATGATCAGGCTCCTCCGCCCCCTTGCTATCAAAGCTGTATTTTCAGCGCCCTTTGGCTGGGATGACGTGCAGAGAAAATGTTTTCTTCTTTCACAGATGTTTTCCTGTAAGTGACGCGGGCCACTTTTGCGGCGGGAGGTTCTCGCTGGCGAAATGCGTCCTCGCTTGTGAACCGGAGATGTCCTTGAGATCGAAATGTAGGCAACAGCACCGGACCGGACAGCCCAGAACATTTACATCTGTTCCCTCGTCTATTTTGTTGCACACTTTGATGTCTACTTTTTGTCATCATCGTGATGTTTCCAAACCACCAACTACATGATTGCATTAATTATGTATGATTATGTATGATTTAATATATTATTTCTGACCGGTGACCATACTGGAGGTAGCACTGGAACGATATTTCCTCATTCGTGGTCTGAACATCGAGGCTCCGACTTTTGTAATTGGATATTGACGTACTGCGGACAAACCTCAGGTGGACCAGAAACCCTGGAGATCACAGGCCCTCTCGGACCGTGGCTGGCCACCCCTGAGATAATGCATAACTGCGGTTTTTGAGAAGCTGCATTCACACATTATTCGCTCTTACACTCTTACCCTTGGAGAATCGCAGAGTGTGCAGATTTTCACCGCCAGCCACTGGGCCCTGTTTCATGAGGCAGGGTTACCGGAGTTAACTGGAACTGCACTGGCGTAAAGCCTGGAACCCTCCCGAATCTGGAACGAGGAGTAAAACAACAATTCTGGGTGTAACTCAGCAATCCTGGGACCTGAATCACGGTGGAGTACTGAGGATAACTGCTTAGTAAAACCCGGAACAGCTCTATTTCCTTCAGTCCATGTTCCAGGTTTAAGAGGGTTCCGGGTGTCACTCAGCACAGTCATCCTGCTAGCTCAGCAATCCTGCTCCGTGAAACACCCCCCTGTGTTCCTGGGTCTGAATTTGTTTTCTCCGTGGCTCTACTGCGCTCCCATTTTAGGAGCATTTGCTCCTGAAACGTGTGCCAACTGGAAAAACATTGACTAATTGTGATTCATGAGTGCTTCCAAAAGCACACAAGCTCCTCTGAAAAATGTTAGCACGGTGCCCTGTGCTTACTTTAGGAGGAAAACCAAAACAAGCCACACAGCGGCTGTTGCATTCATTGACAAGCCTCTGTGTATAAAAAAGAAATCCCGATATGCGTGTGTGGAATTTAACTTGAACAAATTTCCAACTAAGCCTTGCTTGCATCTACTGACAGAACTCAGCCTTGTAGCTTCCCCTTAGTTAATCCCTTTTACAAATTCAGTAAACTGAATAAAATCCCACCCTTAGTCTTCTTTTGCTAAACCTGAAACCTTTCCCCAAACCCGTTACGTTTAGCTTCCCTTACTTGTGCTATTTGGTTGAACATAGGTCTCTTTCCCACCGTGAGGAGGCCCAGACGATGCACTCCACAGGAGACACATACACGGACGCGCTCCCCTCGAAAGCCCCCTGATTTGGACTCCGCAGTAGAAAGTGGCAAGCTCAGCTACTTGGGATTCTTCTGTCGTCACATCCAATTTGGGGAGGTCAGTGAACCTTTGCTTGAACACTTCAGGAAGCTCTCTCATTTCGACAATAGCGACTAATGGCACTAAAACAGGTGCGGACA
>NC_083768.1:43101029-43103529 GCF_963514075.1 Conger conger | reverse complement strand
TATATTTTTTAATGTTTTTTCAATATTCTAAATCAGTGTTCTAGAACTCCATTGCTTTCAGTTACCAGTAGGGAATGTCACATCAGCATCAGAATGTTCAGTTCAGAGCATTCTAATCACGTCTTTGTGATGTCACACCTGAAAGGGTCCTTGTGCGTGCGTCACCATGGCAGTGCTCTCGTCACAATGAGAAACCACGCCCGTAGAGTGAATGATAACCAGAGAGTAAACCTCAGTCCTCAGCCGAATGCCTGTTATGATTGATCACCCTGTCAAATACTGTCACCTAACTGGATGGACTGACTCAAGAAATCAAAATCAGAGTTAGACAGAAAGGAAAAGGAATACTATTGTAATGGTTGTTTGTCTCCTCGCTAGCTTTCTCTCAAATTCAAATCAATTCAAAATGCTTTATTGACATGACAAATTAGTTGCCAAAGCTTGTTGGCAATCAAACAAAAAAGACACTAAATGGGACACAGTAATTAATATATGGAATAAAGAATATTACCAACACCTGTGTGTGTTTGTGTAAAGCAGTAACATGTTAGTGTGGGGAAAATGTATGCCTTTGAACAGTATCTGCGTGTTTTGTGTGTGTCAATATGTTGTGTTGCCTCTCTCTCTCTCTCTCTCTCTCTCTCTCTCTCTCTCTCTCTCTCTCTCTCTCTCTCTCTCTCTCTCTCTCTCTCTCTCTCTCTCTCTCTCTCTCTCTCTCTCTCTCTCTCTCTCTCTCTCTCTCTCTCTCTCTCTCTCTCTCCTCTCTCTCTCTCTCTCTCTCTCTCTCACCACCCAGTCCCAGTCAGGGTGCTTTGTGTTGGAGCGACATCTAGTGTCAGCTCCACAGAACTGCACTCCCCCACTGGAGCCGGGTAAATCCACCAATAGGGAGAGCAGTGTTTGTGTACGTGGGTAGATTTATGTATTCATTCTTGCCATTCAATGAGCAGTAGTCCTGTAATAGGTTATATAATGATGAATCAATTCATGGTAATCTATGAAAATATCAATACGTAAGTCTCAATCTCAAGGACATCTGCTTTGCTTGCATGCACACACACACACACACACACACGCACACACATACACACACACACACACACACACACACGCACACACATACACACACACACACACACACACATACACGCACGCACACACATACACACACACACACACACATACACGCACGCACACACATACACACACACACATACACGCACGCACACACGCACGCACGCACGCACACACATGCACCCATACACAAAACAAATATATAACAAAGCTGAAATCCTCCTTAAATATCTATTTAATCAACAGATTATTGCAAAGCAAACACTTCTGCAATATTCTCAATATTCAAGTATTTTTTCAGCTGTCATTAAATCTTCCTTAAATTGTTTCCCCTTCTTTCCTCTCCAGGTGTCTCATACACACACATGCACACACACACACGCACACGCACACACACACACACACACACACACACAAAGTAACATGCAGAAGTGCATTCCACAAAGTAAGCTAACCACCCCCCCCCCAAGTTACAATCACGTAAGTTCCCCCATCAAAGTGTGCAGTGTACCTGAAGTCCTGCAGAACAAAGGGAGAAGAGGGTTAGTTACATTTTCAAATAGAAACAGTTTTGTGTAGTCTCAGTGTTTCTACTTTCAAAAGTACTGGAGAGAAGCTAGTGAAACAGTATCGTGAAAAGGTGGGTTTTTATGTGTACGTGGAAAACGCTGACTGACGGGGTAAGGTTGTTCCACCACCGGCTGCTGAGAATAACCGGCTGCTGGCGACTGGAATAGACGGAACAACCTCAGCGTTTCTCTCCGAAATGAGCACGTCTCTCGCCGTGGAGCCGCTGCATGATTTACGGACTCATTTGAGCAGCGGGCGCCATTTGCGTGCGTGGGCCTTCATATTTCACGTTTTCCATTTACGCGGCCGGACGTCTGCGGGAGCAGTTTGCGCGTTAAGCACTTTGATTAAAAAGCCACACTCGGGAATTAGATGCACAGCTTCTGCGTTAGCTTACGCGCGCACTGCGTTAATCACTATAACGCTCTCCTGCTCCTGTGCTCCGACCATGGCTCTCGAGCTGTAGACTTTTGCGTGTTGGTGTGTGAGGATTTCTCCCTCACCAAACAGTGTCTGTTTGTCAAGATAAGGAAGAATGTCACCTTTTTTCCAGCTTGTTGGTTCTTCAGAGGTATATAGCATAGCAAAGATGGGTACCTGTACACACGCTCCTAATTTTATGCTTTTTATCTCCAGTTACAGTTTTTTACAATCACTTTGAGGCTAATCTCTCAAGTTTGTGCTCTGTTTGTTTAGCTGCTCCTACAATACTTTAATATTGCAGTTAGAATACTTGATACATGTTTCAAAATTGTTATTTTTGTGGTTCTAAATAAAGGGAATAGTTGGAACAGTAGAAGAGAGTGGAATCATTGAACAAAATCAGAATACTGTAAAAAATATATAATTACAACAT
>NC_083768.1:43061029-43096029 GCF_963514075.1 Conger conger | reverse complement strand
GAGCTGGTAGCTTTTTCAAAACGTAGCTTGAGCTGGTGGTCAAACCATGTCAAGCTGGGAGCTGGTCTGAACTGCTAAACCAGCTACCAGCTGTTTCAAAACTTAGCTTGAGCTGTTTCTTTCAGCAGGGTGTTGAACAATTTTAAATTAACATTCCATTTAGTTTGCCACCAACAGATGGATGCGACTTAGGTCTACCAATGCTAGGTAGCTGATTAACTGGCCTCTCTGTGTCTGTCCATCTGTTTTTGTGTCTGTGGCACTCTCTGTGTCTTGTCTGTCTGTTTTGTGTCTGTGGCCCTCTCTGTGTCTGTCTGTCTGTTTTGTATCCCTGGCCTCTCTGTGTCCTGAGGGGCCTGTAGTGGAGGGGTAACAGTGTTGAAGGGGTGTTCAGGGGGGTCAGGGAATTGGGGGGAAAATTGGGGAGCAGAAGCTGAGTTGACAGCCATATTATTTGTGGTGTTCACATTCCCATGAGTGGCCAGGGGCATTGTGGGAACAACCTCCAAAAGCTCTTCAGAATATGAATTGCAGAGGGTCAAGTTTTATCTTTAATAAAATCCTGGGTAGTTTTTCCTGTGGTGATAAAACGTTGAAAGACTGCCTGGGGAACGTTCTCATCTTAGTGCTGTCTCACAACCAGAAGGAATCTAACCAGAATCTCTCTCTCTCTCTCTCTCTCTCTCTCTCTCTCTCTCTCTCTCTACTAACTGGAATCTTCCTCTCTCTTCCTTTCCTCTCTACCAGGATGAGAAGAACCAAGTGCTCACCACCAATGTCTGGCTGCAAATGGTAAATGCTACTTGAGTGTGTGACCCTCTACATGCGTGTAAAGGGGTTAGGTTGAGTGTGTGACCCTCTACATGCGTGTGAAGGGGTTAGGTTGAGTGTGTGACCCTCTACATGCGTGTGAAGGGGTTAGGTTGAGTGTGTGACCCTCTACATGCGTGTGAAGGGGTTAGGTTGAGTGTGTGACCATTTTTACCTTACTTTAGCGTCTTTCACTCTCAGAAATAAAGGTACGAATAAGAAATAAAGAAATAAAGTGCCTAAAATGGTACAAATGCTTGTCGTTGGGGCGGTACCCTATAGGTACCATACATACTGTAAAAGTGTACCCCTAGTCAGCGATATATAATTAGTTGGTACCTTTTGTGCTTACATACTCATATTTGTAGAACATTAGTGTAATGTACTTATAGAGAACATTACTGTACTTTCAGGGTACATTTAATCCTTGAGGAACAAAAATGTTCCTCCACTGTCACACAATTTCTGAGTGTGAGTGTACTTCTGGAAACGTGACGTTGAGAAACACGGAATGAATGCAGGATTCAGACTTTTTTGTCCATTGTACTGGTGTTCATGTACTGGTGCACTGGTGCTACCTGGTCCATTGCGGCTGACCAGTGAAACACGTTTCTCACTCTGAGCTGTGTCTTACAGCACTGGTAAGATCGCTGCCTCCAGTGGAATGCGTTTCTCACTCTGAGCTGTGTCTTACAGCACTGGTAAGATCACTCCTCCAGTGGAACGTGTTTCTCACTCTGAGCTGTGTCTCTTAGCACTGGTAAGATCGCTGCCTCCAGTGAAACACGTTTCTCACTCTGAGCTGTGTCTTACAGCACTGGTACGATCACTACCTCCAGTGGAATGTGTTTCTCACTCTGAGCTGTGTCTTACAGCACTGGTACGATCACTGCCTCCAGTGGAATGTGTTTCTCACTCTGAGCTGTGTCTTACAGCACTGGTACGATCACTACCTCCAGTGGAATGTGTTTCTCACTCTGAGCTGTGTCTTACAGCACTGGTACGATCACTGCCTCCAGTGGAATGTGTTTCTCACTCTGAGCTGTGTCTCTTAGCACTGGTAAGATCACTGCCTCCAGTGGAACGTGTTTCTCACTCTGAGCTGTGTCTTACAGCACTGGTACGATCACTACCTCCAGTGGAACCAGTCGGCCTACCCCGGGGTAAAGAACTTACGATTCACCACCGACCAGATCTGGACCCCCGATATCCTCCTGTACAACAGGTATCATGGACGCACACACACAGTGACATACCGTACACGTACACACACACGCACATACACACACACACAAATGCACAAACATGCACACACACACAGTGACATACCATACACACACACACACACACACACGCATACACACACAAACACACAGACACACACACACATGCACAAACACACACACACGCACATGTGCACAACCACACACACAAACACACACAGTGACATACCGTACACTTACACACACACGCATACGCACACAGACACACACACACATGCACAAACACACACACACGCACATGTGCACAACCACACACACACACACACACACACACACAGTGACATACCGTACACTTACACACACACACACAGTGACATACTGTACACTTACACACACACACACACACAGTGACATACCGTACACTTACACACACACGCATACGCACACAAACACACGCGCTACACATTACGGGCCTCTGTATAAAAGGTTATATCTGCTGTAAGGTGGCTCATTTCCTCTCCCTTCTGCCCTTCAGTGCAGATGACAAGTTTGACTCCACATTTAAGACCAATGTGAAGGTGAACTCCAATGGTTTTTGCCAATACCTGCCCCCAGGTAAGTGTCCTCTCTCCAGTTCTATGACCTTGAGTAGATGGTCACCGAGTGCTAATATTTCTAATTTATCACAGTTTGGCTCACCCTATTTATCCTCATTTATTTGTGTACTTGGACAAATTACACTTATTAGTGAACACGGCGTGGGAACTTTACATGGTAATTCAGAAATGAGAATATAAATGAACTGCTAATGGAGGAATGGTATTTTTAGCATTAATCTTATCTTACTGTGAGAGGAATACTTTATAGCCTAACACCATCCCATTAAATTTCAGCTTAAATAGCAAATCTCGTTCAGGGTCATGATCAGTGTAAAACATGCACAGGCTATGTTTCCTGTTGCAAGCTTACGATCCACAAAATCTAGGGTTGATTTCAGGAAACTGCAAGTTAAAATGGCAGTGGTCCCAAATAGTTATCGGAGAGTGAGGTTTCTGAAAAACAAAAATGGGCAGAAGAGCCGTATTGAGCTATTAGGGTTTCACTGATTTGAGCCAATCATTGCATTTCTCTTTGGAGAGTAGACTTTGTTATGTGCAATGAAGTCAGTGATTGGCAGCTCTATGTAGAGCCATCCATTATGGGTTTCAATACAACTCATATCCCATCAGTGGTATAATTTGATATAATTTAATGAAAGGAAAAGGCACAGGCTGTCCAACATTTTGGGGTGTACTTTTCCTTGTTCTGGATTATTCTGTCCTCCCCATGTCAGAACAGCCTGCGATGCCCTTGATGAGAAGTCAAATATTCATCATGCTTTCGAGTACCAAACTCAAACCAGCCTTCTCTTCTTTGCTACAGTATGTTTGTATTCACAGATTTATGTTTTTTTTTTTTTTTATATAGCGCCTTTATCCAAAGCGCTGTACAATTGATGCTTCTCATTCACCCATTCATACACACACTCACACACCAACAGCGATTGGCTGCTATGCCAGGCCATGTAACCAGATCATCAGGTGCATTTGGGGGTTAGGTGTCTTGCTCAGGGACACTTTGACACAGCCCAGGCGGGGGATCGAACCGGCAACCCTCCGACTGCCAGACGACTGCCCTTACCGCCTGAGCCATGTCACCACCAATTTATCGTTGTAGTGTAACATAGTATAGTACACTCTCAGAAATTAGGGTACAGCAGAGCTACATTTTTGTTCTTTAAGGAACATAGCATAGGATAGAATACACTCACTGAGCACTTTATTAGGTAGACCTGTACCTGGTGTAATGTAAATATTTAATCAGCCAATCATGTGGCAGCAACCAAATGCATAAAAGCATGCAGACATGGTCAAGAGGTTCAGTTGTTTTTCAGACCAAATGCCAGAATGGGGAAGAAATGTGATCTAAGTGAATTTGACCATGAAATGAATGTTGGTGCCAGACAGGGTGGTTTGAATATCTCAGAAACTGCTGATCTGTTGGGATTTTCATGCACAACAGTGTCTAGAGTTGGCAGAGAATGGTGTGAAAAACAAAAAACATCCAGTGATAAAAAACGGCTTGTTAATGAGAGAGGTCAGTGGAGAACAGCCAGACTGGTCAAAACTGACAGGAAGGAGACAGTCATGCAAATAACCACACAGTACAACAGTGGTATGCAGATGAGCATCTCTGTACACAGACCACATCAGACCACTTAAGTGGATATGCTACTGCAGCAGCAGACCAATAAGTCTAAAAAAGAAGTCTAATAAATACATAATAATGTGCTCATTGAGTGTAGTATAGTATAGTGTTGTGGCCTCAGTACTTCTGGGTCTACTTCCCGATGTTGTTTCTGTATGACAGTGCAGAGCTACTCAGAAAGCATAGTCTCTTTTCCGGGCTTAGTGGTGTGCATTATTGTTACTCTTTGGCAGGTCTCTTCCTTTGTTCATTTCTGGTTTATGGGCATGTGGCATGGTGACAGCCCAGGCATTCGTGCCAGGCGGCAAATGGATAAGCGGGATTGGTCCAGAGGGTGGACCAATGGGTGCTGAAATCTGCTTTGCAAAGATAAATGATCGGGTCAAGCTCTCCATTAAAACCGAACGGAAAAAATTTGGTGGGCCGTGTCGTGCCAGCCAAAAACATAGCAGAGCAGAATGCCTTTGTGCTCAAGCTAAAGACGGGCGAGACTTGAGCCGAATGCCAATCAGCCTCAGGTGTGCGTGCCTTTGCCAGCAGGGGGCTTGCCTGAAGACCCGCAGGCCTCACAGGTTTTGAGGGGTAGCCAGAACCGCTAAAGGTTGCTCTGTACAGCTGATGTGGGTTTTGCAAGGGTCATCTCATGTAGCGGCCGACTGGAGCTGCTTTCTTAAAATGCTTAGTCCTGAGCTTTCGATGCGGCCAAAAAAATGCAGCCGACCTTTCAGATTATTTATTGCTGTTGGATACCATCTTCAGTCTGTCTTATGTGCATTACTTGCTGTTTCCTTGATGTATTATGCTTTTTTATAAAAAAAGGAAAAGAATTATGGATATAACTGGGTATTCCATTTAGAGTGGTTCCGCTGATGCTGTCTTTTTAAAGTTTAGTGCCAGGGCCCGGTCCTGACAGTATTACTCCAGAGATCTCGGTTCAGCTGCTCAATACCTTTGTCCTGCGGTTAAAGACAGAAGCAGGCCAACTGTCAGGAGCAGAAATTGTACCTCTCTCAAAGAACCGGGCCTTGGGCACCGGTCCAAGTCCAGGAGTACTTTTAAATCACGGTCATAAACATTGAATGATGTTTCACTGACACAGTAGCCTTACCCCATGATCCAGTATACCTCTGCAAGAAGAAGCCAATCTGTTGTTATCAAGATTTACGCCACAGTCGTTTATGCTAGTATATCATATATGACGGTTACACATACCCCTGGCATTGTGCAGTACAATGCATGGTGAAATGGAATGAAATCTTTTTTATGAAGTGAATGAAGGCGGTAAGAAATCACTGCTGGAGGGACAGGATCATATATTGAAGTGGGTCTTGTGTGCGCGCGGGGTTGACGTTGCTAAGATTGGAAGAATGCTAACCCAACTGTGTGCTTTCTAGAGGGGAGCTAACAGCTGCTCGCCCTCCAAAAAAGATAAATATATTTACATTACCGTTCAATCACTCAGCAGATGCTGTCACCCACGGTGACTTACAGTACAAAAGCAAACATCAATGCTAATCTCAGGGATACTATCAGTGCTATATCACCAAGCCGTGGGAAGTCAATTTATAAGCAATACGTGTAAAGTTAAAGGAACAAACCAATGATTAGTATTGCAAACCGCTGTACAGGGACTCTGTCTTTATGCAACTGTACTTACAACATCATCCCAGGAAGAAATCGCAAGAGAAAGAAAGAGAATAGCTAAAGTGTGTCGAGGGACCCATGGTGTAGTCATAAAGAGGTGGGACTTCCGTGTGTGGATTTTACACCGATCACTTAACATGTCTGCCAGCTTGGCGTTTGACATTTCAGTATAGATTTTTCAAGAAAGAGTTCATTAGGGGATGGTTCAAATGGATCCCCAGCAGAGGGAAATAAACAGACATTCAAAGCACACAATAATGCCCTCTTTCATGGGGAAATCTTGACATTTGGGAATATTCTCCTTTCCTGAGAATAAATCACATCGATTACCTGCCTAGGCACCGGTTGGGCTGGCTTAACCGAATCAAGTTCACAATGCTATGGCCCACATTCTCCAGACCTTCAAAAGTAATCTGTAAAAGCTGGTATTTTTAGGGCATGTTAATGAAATGGAAGAGTCTGTAGGGCTACAAGATAATATCTGCACTGATCCTGGGGGTGGAAATCTATTCGGCGAAATAATTGAGGGATAGGGTTGGAGATTTACGTTTGGTTGATGTGAGGAAAATATTACCTGAAGCAATTATCACTTGGCTTGCCGCATACACAGAGGGAAGTCAGAAGTGTTTTTCTATTTCAATTAAGATTTCCATTACGGCCTAGATTAAGTGAAATCAATTTCTTTTGAAAAGTTTAGCCATACTTGCTGTTTTTCCGTTCCCCCCCCCCCCCCCCCCAGGAAGATCCAATTAATGGCTCTGCCATCCAGCTTTTAGCCCACTCTGTCTTCTTGGGTTGTGTCTTATTGATGCTAATAGAGTTAGCCGATTCAGAGAACGGGATCGATATATTTGTGGTTATTGGATGAGTTCTTGGGGCACACTGGGTTGCCTTGGACGTTTTTGGGAACATGTTGATTTGATAATGCCCTGAAAAAGCAGGATGTTCCTGGACGGTTTCTTAGCAGTAGTGGCGTAACCCGGTCTCTGGCTCTCCCTCCGTTTCCTGTTCTTGAGTGCCACTGACTCACCCACTGCATCTATCCGTCTGCGTCGGTTCACCTTCTCTTCCTCCGTATCTGTCCTCTGTCTCTCGATCTGTCCTTCGTCTGGCTCTCTTCCTCTCTCGGTTGAAGTAATTTTGTTTTGGGCCAAGTGAAGTTGGCAGCGTACATCGGTAGGAAAAACACAGTGAGAGAACAGGGCCAGAGTCAGTGAAGCATGTAAAATGGATGGTGCAGGCTTTAGAGTTCGAGCCCATTTGATGTACTATAAGGCTACGAGGATTTTAAAACTGTTTGCTGCTGCCAAGGGACGATATATTCTGTAATGGGTAGTGAATTAATATTTGAGTAGTTGACATATGGCATTGTTTTGTTTTGCAATTTATAACACTTTTTATAGTTCTTATCTTATTTATCGATTTACATAGAACAGAATGTGCACTTTCTTGAATTATAAAGGGTCGGTGTTTTAATGTTAAGCCATTTTTAAATGTTAAAATGTTTTATAGGTCTTTCCCCATTCAACAAAGACATTATTCAAATGGGAACAGATGCATAATTTATAGGAAATAGGTACATTTGACAACACTTTTCCAATGTCAATCTTCCATAATTTTCCTAAATGTGTGCCCATATTTTAACTATTACTATAACTATAACTATGACTATAATACTCAGATAATGGAGCAATATAAAAATATATTGAATCAAGTGTTTTTCTCCTAATTATTGTTTGACAGTAATTGACAAGGCTCAATGTAGAATTCCATGCATATTACATTTTTCAAGCATTTATTGAACAGTAAAGAAATCAATTTCAGAGCCGCCACATAGGCAAAATAACAAATTGTTTGGAAAATCATTAGGAAGCGAGCACTGGTGTGTGTTTGGGATCATTGCCTTGCTGCATGATGAAGCACTGTCCAATGTGTTTGAAGGCATTATATTGGACTTGAGCAGATACGATGCTTCTGTACACTTCAGAATACAGAACACTGATACTAGTCAATCTTGGTTGCGTCTGCCCAGAAGACCTTTTTCCAGAACTCTGCAGGCTCCTTTAGGTACTACTTAACAAACTGGAACCTGTCCATCCTGTTTTTGGCAACTTGTGATTTTCACATTTAGCAGTGTAGCCTCTGTAGCTCGGTTTTTGAAGTCGTCTGTGGAGAGTAGTCAGTGATACATCCACAGCTGCCTCCTGGAGAGTGTTTCTGATCTGTCAGACAGGCGTTGGGGGGTTTTTAATCATTAGGGCAAGATTTCTTCAGTCATCAACTGCTGAGGTCTCCCTTCCCCTACCAGCCCCTTTGCAATTACTGAGCTCCCCAGCGCTCTCTTTCTTCTTAATGATGTTCCACACAGTTGAATTAACCTCATATTCACTGTTTCATTTAAAATCCATTGTGCTGGAGTGCAGAGCCAAAAGAACAGAAATTGTACCGCTGTCCCAATACGGACCGCACTGTATATAACACTTTGTCTCCCTGCAATAATCATGTCACATACAGTGACCTTCACTCCGACAGGTATCTAGCCATCAACATTTATTTCAGTCGCCATTGGTGACTGGGTATTTTTCTCGCCCGTTTCTTGCCGAGGGCACAGAACTTATTGAATTTCATTCTTTAATTGCAGCACTTCTTGTATCTGTCAACATTTCTAAGGAGGAATAGCTTCATTTGTTTGTGTGATAATGCTCTCTCTCTCTCTCGCCTCATTGAACTGAAGGTGTTGGAGGAGTCCTGTGTGTGCGAAGGCTGTTCTTTGCTTCATAAATTTGAGCTGCCGGCATGAACCCAGCAGTTTTATCTCTTATTCCCTCCTTATGGTGCACTTCTGGGGCTCATCTTCCGAGGCCTACACCATTCTGTTACATTTATTATTGGACTGAATTTTCTGATTCGGTTAAAGGGAATTTCAAAACCTTGAGACACTACTTGTCTCTCTCTCTCTCTCTCTCATCCGTGTATTCTCACACTCCCTTTCTCCTGCCATCTCTACATTTCTTTCTCTCTTTCTCTCTCTCTTTCTCTCTCTCTCTCAGGCATCTTCATGAGCACGTGTAATGTGGACGTCCGCTGGTTCCCCTTCGACATCCAGAAGTGCGAGCTGAAGTTCGGGTCCTGGACCTTCGACGGCTGGCTGCTGGATCTGCAGATGAGTGAGGCGGACATCTCGGGGTTCATGCCCAACGGGGAGTGGGACCTGGTGGGTGAGTACCCCCCAGGGCCTTCACCTCCCCCTCCTCTTTCACATTTTCTCTCTTCCTCTGCCTCCCTCTCTCTCTCTCTCTCTCCCCCTCCCTCTCCCTCTATCTCTCTCTCCCACCCTCTGCCTCTCTCCCTCTCTCTCTCCCTCTGCCTCCCTCCCTCTCCCTCTCTCCCTCTCTCTCCCTCTGCCTCCCTCTCTCTCACTCTCTCCCCCTCCCTCTCCCTCTATCTCTCTCTCCCACCCTCTGCCTCTGTCCCTCTCTCTCTCTCCCTCTGCCTCCCTCTCTCTCACTCTCTCCCCTTCCCTCTCCCTCTATCTCTCTCTCCCACCCTCTGCCTCTCTCCCTCTCTCTCTCTCCTCTGCCTCCCTCTTTCTCCCCCTCCCTCTGCCTCCCTCTCTCTCTCTCCCTCTGCCTCCCTCTCTCTCCCCCTCCCTCTGCCTCCCTCTCTCCCTCTGCCTCCCCTCTCTCTCTCACTGGAAAGTATTTTGAATGGATTCATTTTTTTACTCTGGTTGGTTTCATTGTGTTTTGACTTATTTATTGTTTTACTGTGTCTTTTTTTTGATTATTTTAAAACTTTTAAACCATTTTTGGTGTTCTGTCCCTTCTTAATTTAATTTACAAACACTGTTATGGTTTGATGATCATTGGTTAGTTATTTCTGTAAATATCTCTTGCAATGGTTAAATATGTGAATGGGGCATCTCCCTCTCCCTCTCCCTCTTCGTCTCTGCCTCACTGGCGTGACCACACACGGGCAACATAGATATAGTACTGCCAAAAAAACTATCATTTGCATAAGACATTAACCGAAATGAATGTGTGTTTCTTAGATAAGTCATTTACATAATTATTCAAATGTAAAAATGTAGGTGTGGAACCGGCACCTGTCTGGGCGGAAGCCATTTTGTCTCCCCGCTCGAGCGCCTCTGCTGCTGGGCCGGTGATGGCGGGTGAAGGTTTGACGCGCGTTATCACCGCGACCGCAGGGCTCCCGACCGCAGGGCTACTGACCGCAGGGCTCCCGACCGCGGGGCTACTGACCGCAGGGCTACTGACCGCAGGGCTCCTGACCGCAGGGCTACTGACCGCAGGGCTCCTGACCGCGGGGCTACTGACCGCGGGGCTACTGACCGCAGGGCTCCTGACCGCAGGGCTCCTGACCGCGGCTACTGACCGCAGGGCTACTGACAGCAGGGCTCCTGACCGCGGCTCCTGACCGCGGGGCTACTGACCGCGGGGCTACTGACCGCAGGGCTCCTGACCGCGGCTACTGACCGCGGGGCTACTGACCGCAGGGCTACTGACCGCAGGGCTACTGACCGCGGGGCTACTGACCGCAGGGCTACTGACCGTGGCTACTGACCGCGGGGCTACTGACCGCAGGGCTACTGACCGCGGGGCTACTGACCGCGGGGCTACTGACCGCGGCTCCTGACCGCGGGGCTACTGACAGCAGGGCTCCTGACCGCGGCTCCTGACCGCGGGGCTACTGACCGCAGGGCTACTGACCGCGGGGCTACTGACCGCAGGGCTCCTGACCGCGGGGCTAATGACCGCAGGGCTCCTGACCGCGGCTACTGACCGCAGGGCTACTGACCGCGGGGCTACTGACAGCAGGGCTCCTGACCGCGGCTCCTGACCGCGGCTCCTGACCGCGGGGCTACTGACAGCCTGTCTGACTGGGCCGAGCGTCAACTCCTTCCCCCCGCCACCGACATGGCCGTTTCGTCAGTACTGCCCCCGCTCCCTCCTCTGGTTCCTGCTGGAGCAGGCTGCTTGTGAATCATTAGACCCCTCCATCTTCCATCCCTCGACTTCTCAGGGGCGACATTAGATCTTCACATTCCACCCCTGGCATTTGGGGAATTTTGAGCGTCCTTGAGCAAGACACCCAAGCCCTAATTGCTTGAGACGAGCTTGTTGGCGTCTTGCATGGCTGCCCTTCGCCGTTGGTGTGTGTGTGTGTGTGCGCGTGTGCGTGTGTGTGTGTGTGTGTGTGTGTGTGTGTGTGAATGGGTGAATAGGAGCCAATCGTTGTAAAGGGCTTTGTGTAGTCATACAGTGCAGTCCGTGATTATTTGGAAAGTGACACATTTCTTGTTTGTTCTCATGTTGTGTTCTCTCTGTATTCCAGTTAAAACAGTTGAGCAGACTTTTAGCTTTAATTTGAGGGGTTTTACATCCATTTTGGTTGAACTGTGTAGGAATTACAGTCCCCCCAATTTTAGGGTGAGTGTGTGTGTGTGAATGGGTGAATGAGGGGCTTTAATTGTGAAGTGCTTTGTAGAGTCATAGTTGCAGGAAAAACCTCCATATGAATGCAGTCCATTTACCATTTAATATCTCTCTGTCTCATAGCAGTTTTTAGGGTCGCTCTTGTTTTTTTGTTTTGCAGCCATCACGGGAGCTTTTACCCAGCAGACTGGCTGTGCCCCGTAGCGCCCCTCGGTGGCTGTGCCACACTTTTGGTTTAAACTCGCAATCCCTCTCAGGAGCCCAATTATTGTACTAATGCTGAGACACGGCTAAACAACCGCACTCCCTGCTGATCTCTCTTTCTTCCTCTTTAGCAGAGCAGCAATCCCTCTTTTCCCTGTTCCGACCCTCTCAATCTCTCTCTGCCCCTCTCCTTCCCTCGCTCTCTCTCTCCTGTTGTACATGTTCAGCAGAAATGACAGAATTTCTTTTTTACCTTTTGTTTTGTTGTGTTAGTAGAGCTTGGCAGGTTTGTTTTCAGCTTCTTTCATTTAAGTACAACCTGTACAACCTGAACGCTTTGATTTTTACTCCGTGCTTTTGAAATTCCACCCAGTTTAATAAGACGCTGAATAAATGGCAAAAACACATTTTTAAACTCACACCTTCATGGTTCTGTGATTTCTATGATTTATTCAGTGAATAGTTTGATGTGTGAATGTTTCAGCTAAACCCCAAGTGCTCCCAGTCTCTCTCTCTTTCTCTCTCTCTCTCTCTTTCTTGTGGTGGTGGTGGATACACTCTAGATCTATAAATAAAACAGCTTTTTTACTGCGGCTTCAAATAAAAGTCTGTCCCTCTCTAGCTGACATGTTTGTCCAAAGCAGCTTGATTAGACGAAGCAAGGAGGAGTTGAGAGCCTTGAGGGCCCGATAGCTGTGCAGATTTTATCATGGCTACACTGAGGCTTTAACCACAAACCTTCTGCGTCCCAGCCATGCACCTCTCTCAGTCTGTCCCTCTCTCCCAGATTCAGGGTAAAAGTCTTGTCCCTTTACATTACATTACATTACATTATTGGCATTTGGCAGACGCTCTTATCCAGAGCGACGTACAGTTGATTAGACTAAGCAGGAGACATTCCTCCCCTGGAGCAATGCAGGGTTAAGGGCCTTGCTCAAGGGCCCAACGGCTGTGCGGATCATATTTTGGCTACACTGGGATTAGAACCACCACCCTTGTGTGTCCCAGTCATTTACCTTAACCACTACGCTACAGGCCGCCCTGTCCCTCTCTCTCAGATTCAGGGTAAAAGTCTGTCTCTCTCAGATTCAGGGTAAAAGCTCTTTCTCTCAGATTCAGGGTAAAAGTCTGTCTCTCTCTCTCAGATTCAGGGTAAAAGCTCTTTCTCTCAGATTCAGGGTAAAAGCTCTTTCTCTCAGATTCAGGGTAAAAGTCTGTCTCTCTCTCTCAGATTCAGGGTAAAAGCTCTTTCTCTCAGATTCAGGGTAAAAGCTCTCTCTCTTGGATTCAGGGTAAAAGCTCTCTCTCTTGGATTCAGGGTAAAAGCTCTCTCTCTTGGATTCAGGGTAAAAGCTCTCTCTCTCTCTTGAATTCAGGGTAAAAGCTCTCTCTCTTGAATTCAGGGTAAAAGCTCTCTCTCTTGGATTCAGGGTAAAAACTCTCTCTCTTGAATTCAGGGGTTCCGGGCATCCGGAACGAGGTGTACTACGACTGCTGCAAGGAGCCGTACCCGGACGTGACCTTCATCGTCACCATCAGACGGCGAACGCTGTACTACGCCCTGAACCTGCTGATCCCCTGTGTGCTCCTCTCCTCCATGACCCTGCTCATCTTCCTGCTGCCCGCAGACTCTGGGGAGAAGATCTCTCTGGGTGAGCATGAGGAGAGAGAGGGGGAGGAGGAGAGGGAGGGAGGGGGAGAGAGGGGGGAGGAGGAGAGGGAGGGAGGGGGAGAGAGGGGGGAGGAGGAGAGAGGGGGGGAGGAGGAGAGGGAGGGAGGGGGGATAGGGAGAGAGGAGGTACAGCAGGAGGAGAGGGAGGGAGGGGATAGGGAGAGAGGAGGGAGGAGGAGAGGGAGGGAGGGGGGATAGGGAGAGAGGAGGTATAGCAGGAGGAGGGGGATAGGGAGAGAGGAGGGAGGGGGAGAGAGGGGGATAGGGTGAGAGGAGGTACAGCAGGGGCAGGGGGAGGGGGATAGGGAGAGAGGAGGGGAGGGGGAGAGAGGGGGGATAGGGTGAGAGGAGGTATAGCAGGAGGAGGGGGAGGGGATAGGGAGAGAGGAGGGAGGAGGAGAGGGAGGGAGGGGGATAGGGAGAGAGGAGGGAGGAGGAGAGGGAGGGAGGGGGGATAGGGAGAGAGGAGGTACAGCAGGAGGAGAGGGAGGGAGGGGATAGGGAGAGAGGAGGGAGGAGGAGAGGGAGGGAGGGGGGATAGGGAGAGAGGAGGTATAGCAGGAGGAGGGGGATAGGGAGAGAGGAGGGAAGGGAAGAGAGGGGGGATAGGGTGAGAGGAGGTATAGCAGGAGGAGGGGGAGGGGATAGGGAGAGAGGAGGGAGGGGGAGAGAGGGGGAATAGGGTGAGAGGAGGTATAGCAGGAGGAGGGGGAGAGGATAGGGAGAGAGGAGGGAGGGGGAGGAGAGGGAGGGAGGGGGGATAGGGAGAGAGGAGGTACAGCCGGGGGGCGGGGGAGGTTGGAACACTGAAAACAAAAACTGAAAGTAACATGTATTTTAGGCTTCAAATCTTATTTCTTTTTGTTAAAAAAGATGAGAGATAAAGATATTGCCAATATGAGGTAAGACAGTTTGACTCATTCACCAATGGACTAAGAAAATGTCAAGCAGTAACTTAAAACAAGCGAGTATTTTCTACTTCAGAGAAAAAGTAAAACTTTTAAGTCTTCGGGGAGGAAAGAAACAGTTGAAATGAAGAGATGTGGCAGAAAAGCAGAGATAAAACAAAGAAAGAGGAGAGGAAGGAGGAGGACCTGGGGGAAACGGGGCAGCAGGGAGAGAGGGAGATGGAGGGATCAGAGGGAGGAGAGCAGAAGGGCAGCACTGGGAGTGGAGGAGAGATTTACACTCTGATGAACGGGGGGATGAGTCTCACAGGGACCGTGGAGAGAGTGTAGGGTGACTGTAGATGGTTTGGGCTCAGAGACACACTGCATGCGTGTGTGTATGTGTGTGTGTGTGTGTGTGCATGCGTGTGTGTGTGTGTGTGTGTGTGTGTGTGTGTGTGTGTGTATGTGTGTGTGTGTGCGTGTGTGCAAATATCCCCCAGCTTGCTTTCTTAATGAACACTTATTATATGTACTGTGCCCCTATGCCTGGTTCTCTTCCACATGCTTCATGTTTGGTAGCATTGCCCTTGTCTGGCCAGGGAGAGAGAGAGGGAGGGAAGGAGAGAGGGGGAGGGAGTGAGAGAGGGAGAGGGGGAGGGAGGGAGAGAGAGAGGGGGGAGAGAGGGAGAGAGGGAGAGCGGGAGGGAGGGAGAGAGAAGGCGGGAAGGAGAGGGAGAGGGGGAGGGAGGGAGAGAGGAGAGGGAGAGAGAGGGAGAGAGAGAGCGGTAGGGATGGAGAGAGGGAGAGGGGAGGGAGGGAGAGAGCCAGAGCAGTAGTGTAGGGAGAGAGCGGGGGGAGAGAATCGATAGAGAGGAGGATGGATGGTGGGAGGATGGGAGAGATGGAGTGAGGGAATGTGGAGAGAAGTGAGAGATAGAGATGGATGGAGGGAGGGAGAGGGAGATGAAGATGTACAGTACACGGAGAGCGGGGAAGGATGGCGGCTCTGAGCTCTGAATCATTTCATCATCCCCCATCCCCTCCCTCTCTCTTCTTCCTGCACTCTTCCTCCTCTCATCCTTTCATTCCTGTCCTCCTGTCTGTCCCCAGCGGCATTAGATATTCTGTCTGTTTCATCAAGGCGAAAGTATTTTAATTACGTCAGCCATGCTCCGTTGTTGATCCAAAGTCAAGCTCCCTTTGTACTGCATTCATTTGAATGAAGCTCGTACGCAGAAGGGCTCCATTTTGAATGTTTGCAGAGCAATTTGCAACCATGGCAACTTAATGGAATTCAGCAGTACAAAATATTTGCGAAATATATCTGTGCAGCTTCAGTGCAGAATTTCATGAATCTCTCACTCTCTCTCTTACTCTCTATTTAGGCTTTTAACTGCTTAATCAGAAGTGATCATTAATACCAGCGTAAAACAGTGATACAGCTGAACTATATTTGCCATTTTACATACAGTATTGCAAGTACTGCAAGTTACACATCAACAAAGTTAGCTGGAATTCGGTTCATTTACACTACATGACATTACATTATAGGCATTTGGCAGATGCTCTTATCCAGAGCGACGTACAACAAAGTGCATAACCATGACCATCAACAATAAGGCAATTCATCAAGTTTGATTGATGTCATGTTTTGCCTTCAATTTAGAATGCGTCCATTTGCAAATAATTGTGAGTCACATGCATACTGAAATGTCTAATTTCCCCTGTTATTGTGACAAAACAAGTGTAAAATGTCAAATGTGATTTTAAAATTTTGCATTTAAACAACAAGAAACGTCCCCCTTTCCCGCCTTCTCGCCTTTCTCTGTCTCTCTCTCTCCCTCTCTCTGTTTTTCTCTCACTCTCTCTTCCCTTTTCTTTCTTTCTCCCTCCCTTCCTCTCTTTCTCTCCACAGGAATCACAGTGCTTCTGTCTCTCACTGTTTTTATGCTGCTGGTTGCTGAGATAATGCCAGCCACATCAGACTCAATACCACTGATTGGTGAGTCACCGTGTGTGTGTGTGTGTGTGTGTGTGTGTGTCTACGTCATATTTTGAATAATGTGTGTGTGTGTATGTGTGTGTGTGTGTGTGTGTGTGTGTGTGTGTGTGCGCGTGTAGATCACTGTAATTCAGTGTTTAAAATGGGAAAGTCAAATCACGTGGGATTCTATGTGCAAAGCAGGAAATAATCAGACACAGGAGAATTGAGGGGTTGCTGCTTCACTGTGTGTGTATGTGCTGTGAATATGAGTGTCTGTGAGTGTGTGTGGTGTGTTTGTGTTCGTGCGAGTATGTGTGAGTGCTTGCAGTGTGTGTGTGTGAGTGAGTGTGCGTGTGTATGTCTATGTGTGAGAGTCTGTATGTGAGTGTGTGTGTGAGTGAGTGTGAGAGTGTGTATGCGTCTGTGTGTGTGTGCATGTGTGAGTGAGTGTGAGAGTGTGTATGCGTCTGTGTGTGTGTGCATGTGTGAGTGTGTGTGAGTGTGTGTGAGAGTGTGTGTATGTGTCTGTGTGGGAGAGTGTGTGTGTGAGTGTGTGTGAGAGTGTGTGTGTGTCTGTGTGTGTGAGTGTGTGAGTGTGTGTGAGTGTGTGTGAGTGCGTGTGAGAGTGTGTGTGTGAGTGTGTGTGAGTGTGTGTGAGTGCGTGTGAGAGTGTGTGTGTGTGAGTGCGTGTGTGAGTGTGAGAGTGTGTGTATGCGTCTGTGTGTGTGTGCATGTGTGAGTGAGTGTGAGAGTGTGTATGCATTTGTATGTGTGTGTGAGTGAGTGTGAGAGTGTGTGTATGCGCCTGTGTGTGAGTGCGTGTGTGAGTGTGTATGTGTGGGTGTTTGTGAGTGTGAGTACGTGTGTGTAAGTGCGGTGTGTGAGTGTGTGAGTGTGTGAAAGTCAGTGTGTGTGAGTGCGTGTGAGAGTGTGTGTATGCGCCTGTGTGTGAGTGTGTGTGAGTGTGTGTGAGAGTGTGTGTATGTGTCTGTGTGGGAGAGTGTGTGTGAGAGTGTGTGTGTGTCTGTGTGTGTGAGTGTGTGAGTGTGTGTGAGTGTGTGTGAGTGCGTGTGAGAGTGTGTGTGTGAGTGTGTGTGAGTGTGTGTGAGAGTGTGTGTGTGTGAGTGCGTGTGTGAGTGTGAGAGTGTGTGTATGCGTCTGTGTGTGTGTGCTTGTGTGAGTGAGTGTGAGAGTGTGTATGCATTTGTATGTGTGTGTGAGTGAGTGTGAGAGTGTGTGTATGTGCCTGTGTGTGAGTGCGTGTGTGAGTGTGTATGTGTGAGTGTTTGTGAGTGTGAGTACGTGTGTGTAAGTGCGGTGTGTGAGTGTGTGAGAGTCAGTGTGTGTGAGTGCGTGTGAGAGTGTGTGTATGCGCCTGTGTGTGAGTGTGTGTGAGAGTGTGTGTGAGTGTGTGTGAGAGTGTGTATGCGCCTGTGTGTGAGAGTGTGTGTGTGAGTGTGTGTGTGTCTGTGTGTGTGAGTGTGTGAGTGTGTGTGTGAGTGTGTGTGAGTGCATGTGAGAGTGTGTGTGTGTGAGTGTGTGTGAGTGTGTGTGAGTGCGTGTGAGAGTGTGTGTGTGTGAGTGCGTGTGTGAGTGTGTGTGTGTGAGTGCGTGTGTGAGTGTGTGTGTGTGAGTGCGTGTGTGAGTGTGAGAGTGTGTGTATGCGTCTGTGTGTGAGTCTGATAGACTAAATGAAGTTTCCTCTCAGGATAGGTCCCTCTGTGTCTCAGATCTACAGTCTCTATTGAGCTCTGTTAATCTATCCATTTAATCGCCCCCCGCACTGATTGGCTAATTAGACCCCAGACCCTGCACTCTATCTCCTGATTGGCTAATTAGACCCCAGTGTCTGCACTCGGTGGGTGCCACAGTTCGCTGGAAGGACAGATGGGTTTCCCTTCCTGCAGAGCACTTGGACATAATTACACCCTCAGGAAAAAGCCGCATACGTTCGTTAAATACCAAAATCCATAACGGAGGAGGGGGGGAGGGGGGGGTCCCTTTCTATCATGGTGGAAAATAGTTTCAGAAACATATTTATGGGAACCACTTTTCATCGACTAGTTTTATGCCTGCTGTACAAATATAAATAGGCTTAATTATAGCTTATTTTTCTTTCATTTATTTATTCATTATAGCTTGTAAGGCAATATGTAAACAATCTATTTAATTTGACACAAACTTACAGTGCAGTCCATACAATGTGGTTTTTAGGCTCTTGTTCTCCAGCACATTGGATTTGAAAATAAATAATGGATATGAGATTGAAGTACAGACTGTCAACTTGAGGGTATTTACATCCATACCAGGGGTTCCATGTAGGAATTACACACATTTCGTAGGGGACCAAAACTCATTAGACAAATTTAGACAGCTGTTTTGGATTGCCTTTGGAGTCTGTTATTTGTCAACATTAGGACCATTATGAGGCTGAGAAAGAAGATAAAAATTGTCAGACATAGTTCAAACAATATGCTTACAAAAACAACAGTTTGGAACATCATTAAGAAAGACAGCTCAGTAATTGCAAAGGGGCTGCAAGGAAGACCTCTACAGTTGATGGCAGTTGAAAACAATTCTTGCAATAATGAAGAAAAAAACCCCAAACACCTGTCCAACAGATGAGAAACACTCTTCAGGAGGCAGGGATGGACTCTCTGCAGAAGACTTACACAAAGCGATGCTTTATATGGAGGCTACACTGCAAGGCACAATCCACTAGCTAGTTGCAAAAACAGGATGGCCAGGTTACAGTTAGCTAAGTAGTACCTAAACGAGCCAGCAGAGTTCAGGAAAAAGGACTTCCTGAGAACGAGACTGGTGTGTATCAGAGTGATGGCAACAGCAGTGTGGAGGAAATGTGGAGGCTAAAAGGAACTGCCCGAAGCATCACCCCCCCTCAGGCTTGATGCAGTTATTGCAAGCAAGAGATATGCTACCAAATATTAAAGTGTTATTTACTTAAATACTCTCTGTTCCAATATTTTTGCACCTGAAAATGGTGGTGGTCTGATACCAAAGGTGCTATGTTCTAAGTAGTTTAACACATCTAGGTGTAAATGCCAGGAAATGAAAGCTGACATTCTGAACTCTTGTCTTGTGTCCACATTTTTATCTCAACCCCAAATGTATTCAGTGAATTGCTAAAGCAAAGGAATGGGCCTTGCTGTTCAAATACTTTTTGAAGGGACTGTATGTTCAGATGAATTCATATACTGTCTTATGCATGCTTACTGCCCCGACTTTCATAGACTTGTTTTATGCTTGCTGTAAAAATATAAATAGGCTTAATTATAACCTTCATGTGAGGCAACGTGCAAACAAATCGAAGAATCGATACAATTTTACATAAACGTATATGTTCATACTAATTCACATATTATTTCTTATGCATGCATACTGTCACCATTTTCATTGACTAGTTTTATGCATGCTGTAAAAACATAAATCGGCTGAATTATGCCCTGCATGCAAGAAGAAGCATGCGAAAAGAATCAATATAATTGTACATAAACGTATATGTTCATACTAATTCACATACTGTGCTTGATTTATGCATACTGTCACCAATTTCACGGACTAGTTTTATGCTTGCTGTAAAAATATAAATTGGTCCAATCGTGCCCTACATTTAAGGCAATATGTGCAAACAAGAATCAATATTGTTTTACATGAACTTGAATGTTGATAATAATTCACAAACTGTGTCTTAAACAAGGACTCCTTATGGCAGGGGTCCTCAATCTTGCACAGAATAGGGCCGGTGTGCGTGTAAGCTTTTGTTCCAACCCAGCAGTTACACACCTCATTCTGCAAATCAGCCATTAGTCTTTACTAATG
Organism: Conger conger; assembly: GCF_963514075.1. Lineage (NCBI taxonomy): Eukaryota > Metazoa > Chordata > Actinopteri > Anguilliformes > Congridae > Conger > Conger conger. The sequence goes on along the minus strand of NC_083768.1, from coordinate 43,076,059 downwards.
CTACCTTGTGAAGTCGGAAACTTGTATCTCCGAGTCGGGAGGACGGATCTAGGGTTGGAGCGTTCCGGTGGTCACTTTGTAGCAGCCGTTAGTGACATGATGGCTGGCAAGAAGCTGTCGCTAGCTCTGACACTTTCCGAGCTCTAAAACCTTCACAGATACTTTTTAAAATGTGCTGTTCATTGGGAACAGTAAACGTAAATATAAAAACTTCTATAGGAGTTAACTGTTGTTTGCCGTTGTCGTGTATGCCGACATTCCAGCCATTTTGAATGACATCAGTTTCCTCCAACTCGGCAAATGAGAGGCGAGAAATGATAACGAACTTTCCGACTCGTAATTATGTGCCAACAATCCAGCAACAATCCATTATGAGTTCCAGCAGTCTTTCCTGCTCAGAAGGTCGTAATTACAAGTTTTTGACATAATCTGGAACATGGCAATAGTTAGGTCCTTGATTAGTAGTATCAGGTGTGTCACTGCATGGTTGGAACACAAGCCTGCACCTACACCGGCCCTTTCTGGATAAGATTGAGGACCCCTGGGATGGGTGTTGGTGATTGGTGAACTGATTAACCCCGTAATCACTGCTTCCTCTGTGAGGTGTGAAAGATGAAAACTGTGATCTTGCTTTATCTATGAGGTGTGAAAGATGAAAACTGTGATCCTGATTTATCTATGAGGTGTGAAAAATGAAAACTGTGATCTTGCTTTATGTATGAGGTGTGAAAGATTAACCCCGTAATCACTGCTTTCTCTATTAGGTGTGAAAGATTAACCCCATAATCACTGCTTTCTCTCTGAGGTGTGAAAGATTAACCCCATAATCACTGCTTTCTCTGTGAGGTGTGAAAGATTAACCCCATAATCACTGCTTTCTCTCTGAGGTGTGAAAGATTAACCCCATAATCACTGCTTTCTCTGTGAGGTGTGAAAGATTAACCCCATAATCACTGCTTTCTCTCTGAGGTGTGAAAGATTAACCCCATAATCACTGCTTTCTCTATTAGGTGTGAAAGATTAACCCCATAATCACTGCTTTCTCTATGAGGTGTGAAAGATTAACCCCATAATCACTGCTTTCTCTGTGAGGTGTGAAAGATTAACCCCATAATCACTGCTTTCTCTGTGAGGTGTGAAAGATTAACCCCATAATCACTGCTTTCTCTCTGCGGTGTGAAATATTAACCCCATAATCACTGCTTTCTCTCTGAGGTGTGAAATATTAACCCCATAATCACTGCTTTCTCTATGAGGTGTGAAAGATTAACCCCATAATCACTGCTTTCTCTGTGAGGTGTGAAACACTAACCCCCGTGATCACTGCTTTCTCTCTGAGGTGTGAAAGATTAACCCCATAATCACTGCTTTCTCTGTGAGGTGTGAAAGATTAACCCCATAATCACTGCTTTCTCTCTGAGGTGTGAAAGATTAACCCCATAATCACTGCTTTCTCTATTAGGTGTGAAAGATTAACCCCATAATCACTGCTTTCTCTATGAGGTGTGAAAGATTAACCCCATAATCACTGCTTTCTCTGTGAGGTGTGAAACACTAACCCCCGTGATCACTGCTTTTCTCAGGCCAGTACTTTGCCAGCATCATGATCATCGTGGGCATGTCCGTCATCGCCACGGTGGTGGTGCTCCAGTACCACCATCACGACCCCAACGGAGGAAACATGCCCAAATGGGTAGGGCTCTGTCTACCCGTCTGTCCATCAGTTTATCCGTCCATCCATCTGTCCGTCGGTCTATCCATCCCATTATCTTTCTATCAGTCTGTCTGTCTATCCTTACATCCATCTGTCTGTCCGTCTATCCAACTGTGTCTGTCTGTCCATCTGTTTGTCCATCTGTCTGTGTTTCTTTGTCTGTCTGTCTGTCTGTCTGCCCCCCAATACATCTAATGATGGAGGCTGCAATTACAACCTGCACCGTGGAAGAAAAGGTGATATTTCATTTAACCATGAAGGTTAATGCTTACGTAAAAAAAAAAACGTTTCCTTTGGAGGATAAGTACGTGTGTGAGCTTTCATTCTGGATTCCCAAATGTGGCATAAGGACGCACTTAAACGTCTTTCTCTTACGGAAGGTGAAAAGAAAGCCCACACACTTTCAAGCTCCAAACTCTCCTTTAATTTATGATACGCACACTAGGAAAAGGTAATTTCGGTCCTGTCCGGATGCCGTCCTCTGATTGGAGGCCCTGCGGCCCCAGTGGCAGTGAACTGGACGTTTTCCCCCTATAGGGCAGTCTCTCTGACTGAGGGCTTTCCCTACCCCATGGCGTCATAGGCCAGATCAGCGCCGCCCAACCCCATTCCTGGAGATCTACCCCCCTGTAGGTTTTCATTTCAGCTTCCTCGATTCCTCTAATTAGCAACTGAAAGAGATCTCTCGGGGCTCACTCCAATCGCTTATTTCTCTCCCCGTTCCTTGGCTGAGCGGGAAATCGTTTGAAGACCGCCGCCATTAAAATTCCAGTCCGTTAAATGTTCCTTTTACGAGCTGGAGCGGGGAGGCCCCGAGGGTTTCTTGACATGAGCGCATCCTTCGCATGAGAAATGTTTTCGAATGCGTGACGTATGAACGGTACGACCCGTGGCTCCATCTGCCGCGCGTCTGCCACCTCGGTGACGGACGTGGCTTCAAACCGCTGTTTGGAGGAGCGAGGACCTCCCATTTGCCAAATTTTCTGAATTCCATCATCACCTCCCTGATGGGTGTAGCCGAGGAGCATGGAGAGGAGCGTGAATCCCGACAGGAGAGTAGAGCTCCAGGGACAGGGTCGGGCAGCCCGGGGTTAGATGATTCCAGCAGAACCGGCGGTTTCCTCTCAGTTCTGGTGCCGGTGCCTGGGTGGGTTCTGGTGCCGGTGCCTGGGTGGGTTCTGCCCGTCTGCGTGACTGTCATGGAGAGAGAAAGGCGGTTAAGAGAAAAGGTTGTTGTGCAAATCCAACCCAAGTAGGGTACAGGTGCAGGACAGAAATATGCACCTATCTGAGAATACGAAAGAGACGCACACTGACTTCACTGACATCTTTTTCGTGTTCTCTTCAGGCGAGACGGTTGCCAAGGTTTATTAGTGTATCCGGCTCCTTCTGCACCCAAAGCATACTGCCCTTTTATTTTCCCATTTTTATTTCCATTTTGCCAGAACTGTAAAAAACGCTCGGGGCTGCAAACCATTCTATTAAAAGTCCGAGATAAATGAAGTTATTGTTATTACGGTTTGCTTTCTCTCCTCCATCAAGCCATGTTTACTGTCTGTCCACCGGACTGTGTGTTTACAATATGCCTGGGAGGTGTGTGTGAGTGTACGTGCCTGCGTGTGTGTGTGTGTGAGTGTATGCTTGCTTGTGTATGTGTGTGTGTGTGTGTGTGCACATGCGTACATGTGTGTGTGAGCGTGTGCTTGCATGTGTATGTGTGTGTGTGTACATGTGTATACGCGTGTGTGTGTGTACATGTATATGTGTGTGTGTGTGTGTACATGTACATGTGTGTGTGTGCGTGTGTATGTAATCTCTTGTTGGAGTTAAATGGCGGTTGAATGAGTTTTTAATATCATTCTCTGGTGGCCGGTTCCCTGGGGGCTTGGTTAGGTTTTGAGTTTCTCTCAATACTGTCTGGAGGTGTCTGGAGATCTCAGCACCAGCTGACCACTTTCTCTTTCTGTCTCTATATATCTCTCTGTCCGTCTCCTTCTCCCTATGACTTCATAGAAGCTGGGTTTGGTGTGTGGGGAAAACTCCTTATATTTTAGGTTCTATTTAATCCCCCTGACTGTCAGAGACGGTGCTTAAAAGCACTGGATCTTCTCCCATCTCGCGTATGCAAAGTCACTCCTGACACAGATGACGAAAAGGCAGTACGCCCCCAGTCCAAACACAGTCACGTCATCCGCCCATCTGTTCATAACGTCTCGCATTTGCACAGAATGGTAAGCGGGTCACCTTTTCTTGTGGCTGGTTGTAGCCCCACAACCTAGGTTGGCGCTATGGATGTTTGTAATCTAGAGGGTGCGGTAAGCTCTTTCCAGCATTCCGTCCCTGCATTGTCAAGCGGTGTTTGTTTTTGACAAGTCGCCCACCACACCGTAGCGAGCTATAGCTATCAGGTGAACGGCAGTGTCGTGACTATTTGTTTCAGCTTCTATTGCGTATTGTTGATGTGTTATTGTAAAACGACTATTTGAATCCAAGACAATTAAGATCTGAATTTGGAGCAAACAAATGGTTCATAGTTTCAAGTTATGGATTTATTTGAGGTGGTTTGATGGTTTGCTTTGCTTTTATAAAATATTCTGTTCATACCTTTATTATACCTTACTCATTAAACAAATAACATACTTGTTCTTGTACTACTCATCTCTCTCTCCCTCGCTCTCTTGCCTTCTCATTCATACGTTCTCTGGCTCACACTTTCTTTTGCCATCTCTACATCTTTCTTTCACTCTCTCATCTCTCTCCCTCCTCTCTCCTTCTTCCCCATCTCTTTTCTTCCTCCCTCCCTCTTCCCCATCTCTATCCCATCTCTCTCCCCTCCTCCCCTCTCTCTCTCTCCCCCTCTCCCCTCTCCCTCCTCCCCCCTCCCTCTCTCTCCTCTCTCTCTCTCTCTCTCTCTCCCCCTCCCTCTCTCCTCCCCCTCTCTCTCTCTCTCTCCCCCCCCTCTCTCTCCCCCTCTCCCTCCTCCCTCTCTCTCTCTGTCTCCCCCTCTCCCCCTCTCTCTCTCTCTCTCCCCCTCTCTCTCCTCCCTCCCCCTTCCTCTCTCCCCTGTCCCCTCTCTCTCTCCTCCCTCCCCCTCCCTCTCTCCCCTTGTCCCCCTCTCTCTCCTCTCTCTCTCCCCCTCTCTCACCCCCTCTCTCTCCTCCCTCTCTCCCTCTCTCAGGTGCAGCTGATCCTGCTGCAGTGGGTGGCCTGGTTCCTCCGGATGAAGCGTCCGGGGGAGGGAGACGACCCGGAGCGGCCCCCCTGCGCCCCCCACCTGCGCCGCTGCTCCTCGGGGTCCCAGAGCGGGAGCCTCCCCAACCCCGCCGGGCCCTCCCTGCACCCCCTGCACTCCCAGAACCTGGCGCCCCCGCTCCAGTCCCACCCGGGCCACTCCCACCCGCACGCCCCGCCCGGCCCCAACAACGGCAGCCTGCTCTACATCGGGTTCCAGAACCTGGACGACCCCGTGTCCGACCCCACCCTGAGGGCCGGCTCCCTGGCCCAGCGGGCGGGGCCCGGGGGCGTGGCCGGGAGCCCCCCTCCCCACCTCCCCTCCCAGTTCTGCGGCCCGCATCCGCCCGCGCCCAGCCTGGACACCATGGGCTGCCCCGGCTCCGTCTCCGGCGGGTTTGGGCTGGGGGGCGTGCCATGCCTGGCGGGCTCCCAGAACGGGATGGCGGGCGACCCCCAGCTGCAGGCCATCCTGGAGGAGGTGCGCTACGTGGCCGACCGCTTCCGGGAGCAGGACGAGAACGAGGTGCTGGCCGAGCAGTGGAAGTTCGCGGCGGCCGTCATCGACCGGCTCTGCCTGGTGGCCTTCAGCGTCTTCAACATCATCTGCACCATCTCCATCCTCATGTCCGCCCCTAACTTTGTGGAGGCAGTGTCCAAGGACTTCATCTGAGGGCTAGGGGCCTGAGCCTGATTTATACCCATCCCGCAGCCCTTGTGATAAGTGTCGCACAACAAAAATGAGTGTGTCGTAAAACGTTTTGCATTTATACTTCAGCGAAGGTCTGTGGGGAAGGTTCTATTGTCTCTATGGTAATGAGACGTCAAACTCCTGACAGTTTGACAACTCCTGACAGCCGAACTCCTGACAGTTTGTTTTAATTTTTTGAAAACAAGACGTCTCCATGACAATGCCTTGATGGTGCTCCATCTGGCTGATCCTCTCCAATGAACATTCCGCAACAAATTCTACAGGTGTGCGACACTGAGAAAAAGTGTTGTACGACACTTCTTTTCAGTTGAAAATGCATTTTCATCATACGACACTTGTCGCAAGTGACGAATATGAATCAGGCTTTACAGTGGAAGGGGTGGGGCTAGAAAACGGGGCAGGATTGGGTGGGGCTGCGATGCTAGTGGGTGGGGTTTGGGACAGGAGTGCTTGGAGCTGAGATTATAGTGGGTGGGACTTGTATGGTAGTAGGTGGGGCTGAGATGGTAGTGGATGGGGTTTGGGTGGAGTTAGTGGGGTTTGGGTGGAGTAGGTGGGGTTTGGGACAGGAGCGGGTGGGAGGGGCTGAGATGGTTGTGAGTGGGGTTTGGGAGGAGTGGGTGGGGTTTGGGACAGGAGCGGGTGGGAGGGCCTGAGATGGTTGTGAGTGGGGTTTGGAAGGAGTGGGTGGGGTTTGGGACAGGAGCGGGTGGGAGGGGCTGAGATGGCCGTGGGTGGGGTTTGGGTGGAGTTAGTGGGGTTTGGGACAGGAGCGGGTGGGAGGGGCTGAGATGGTTGTGAGTGGAGTTAGTGGGGTTTGGGTGGAGTGGGTGGGGTTTGGGACAGAGCGGGTGGGAGGGGCTGAGATGGTTGTGAGTGGGGTTTGGGAGGAGTGGGTGGGGTTTGGGACAGGAGCGGGTGGGAGGGGCTGAGATGGCCGTGGGTGGGGTTTGGGTGGAGTTAGTGGGGTTTGGGACAGGAGCGGATGGGAGGGGCTGAGATGGTTGTGAGTGGGGTTTGGGTGGAGTTAGTGGGGTTTGGGTGGAGTGGGTGGGGTTTCGGACAGGAGCGGGTGGGAGGGGCTGAGATGGCTGTGGGTGGGTTTGGGTGGAGTGGGTGTGGTTTGGGACAGGAACGGGTAGGAGGGGCTGAGATGGCCGTGGGTGGGGTTTGGTGGAGTGGGTGGGGTTTGGGACAGGAGTGGGTGGGGATGATATGGTAGTGGGTGGGGCTGAAGTGGTAATAGGTGGGGTCGGGGCATGGTAGGTGGAGCTGAGATTGTAGTGGGGAGGGGCTGAGATGGCCGTGGTGGGGTTTGGGTGGAGCGGGTGGGGTTTGGGTGGAGCGGGTGGGGTTGCGACAGTCTCAGAGAGGGAGGGAACACAGGAATAACAGAACCTGTAACAGTGAAGCAGTGTGCAGGACATTAAAGGGTTAAAGAAAGGACTGAGAGGAAGGGAAATCCACAGGAAGGCAAGAGAAGGAAAGGACAAGAGAGAAAAATTAAGAAAATTAGTGGGGAAGCATTTCAGAAAGAGGAGAAAGACAGTGCGGTCAGAGAGACAGACCGGGGGAAGGTAGAGAGACAGGACAGATAGGCCTAATACGAGGTGGGAAAAGGGAGGGAAAGCTACTGTCTTTTTTCTTTTTGGTGACAGCGACTTACGACAGGAGGAACGGGGGGCGAAAGGCAGTCGTTCATTTCCTGTCCCCCTGACAGGTTAACGGAGTGTTCACATTTACGGTCGGCGCGGAACAGAGGTTAGGGAGAGGGAGGAAGCCAGGCAGCCCTCCCTCACTCTCTGTTTATAGGGTGCGTTTGCCAAACAAAATGGACGTCGCTGGGCTGAATCCCACCAGCAGTAAATTGCATAATTTATCCTCCTTAGTGAGGCGATGGTGTTGAATGGATTAATGGACTGAAGGGTTTCTCTGAGGCCAAAGGGCTGTACCGGCACCAGGAACGTGTGTCTGAATGCCACACATACAGTCCTGGCCTAAACTTTCACACCTCTGTGTAAGAATGTTCCAGAAATGTACCGAATGTAGAGAGAAAAAAAAAAAATTGTGACTCATTCCTTTCCTGTCTTTTTTGTCATTATTATCTTTAACTGTTTTTACATTTCTGACGGTTGACATTTTGGGAGGGGAGGGAGGGGGGCCGGGGTGGGGAAGAATTCTCTGTCAGCACTTTGCATCGGAAAATAAAACACTGCTATCTTTTTTTTCCAGAGGCTGGTGGCCCCTCTGTGTCATTTCCCGTGCGAATGGGCTGGGTTTGTTGAGAGAAATGACAGGGTGGGAGTGGAGGGGGGCGGAGGGGGCGGGGGGATGGGAAACGCTGACGCGCACAGCGTGCGGGACAGGCTTTTAATGGATTACTCCGTCACGGAGGAGCGGGGGGGGGGGGGGGGGGGGGGGGCGTTTAGGGAGGTGGAGGGGGAGGGTGGAGGCGGAGGTGGAGAATAATCAGGATGATGGTGGGTGGTTTGGACAGGCCTCCCACCGATCGATGACCACTCATCTGGGTCCGTCAGCCCCCCCCTCCGCCCCCCCGCTCCTCAAACAGCCAAAACACGAACCCCGCCGGGTGCACCACGAAAAATTGGCTCAAGCTAGGTTTTGAAACAGCTGGTAGCTGGTCACCTGCTCAGACAAGCTACCAGCACTAGCTGGTTGACCAGCTAGACCAGCTTTATGACCAGCTTGACCATGCTGGTTGACCAGTTCAGACCGGCTCCCATCTTGACACGGTTTGACCAACTAAAGCTATGTTTTGAAACAGCTGGTAGCTGGTTGACCAGCTCATACCCAGCTAGACCAGCTCATGACCAGTGTGACAATGCTGGTTTACCGAGCCGGTCCAGCTTATGACCAGTTTCACCTGCACAATCTTCACGCTGGTTTTTATTTTACAGCAGGGACCCCCACCCGGGAAAAGCGTGCTACGAAAACCCGTCGTCAGCCGCACAGCTGGGGCGCAACGCAGTCTGAGGCCTGTCAGAGCCGTCAGTCACCCGTTCTCCGTCTCCGAGTTAACGAGAGAGGCCGCGTCACCCCGGTCTCCCGTCGTGCTAACGGCCGCTACGCTAGCGCCAGAGGCGCCGGGCTGCCAGACGTCTGCGCGCGTCAATCACCGCGCCCGGCAGAACGGAAATATACCGCCGCGGTAATTACAGGCAATTTCACGTCTGCCGGGCGGCGTTAGGCAGAGCGCGCCTCGGGCGTGTCGGAAGGAATCCGAGCGCCCGCGGAACGATCGCTTAGCCTCCGCGGGTTTCCAATTTCCCCTCGTTTAGACGACTCCCACACAAACCGTTCATATTTATTTATTAACCTTTATTCATGCAGGGTGGGCTGACCGAGCAGGTATGCTCTTTTTGCAGCTAACGCCCGCAAGCAGCCTAATCTGCATGTCTTTGTGTTACGTGGAATAAGCGCCGTACGTAAGAATGTCGTTTGAAAGGCACTTTTGGGGGGGAAACGGGGACAGCCGCGGCCTTCGTTCGGGCTCCGCGTGAGTCGGTCGGTCGGTCGGTGTCGGTAGGTCAGTCGCGTGAGTCAGTCGGCCGGTGTCAGTAGGTCAGTCGCTGTGTGAATCCGGGCTTCACTCGGCCTGTGGCTGGGTGTGAGAGTCTGTCTGTATGAATCAGCCCTCTGCTGAGGGACAGCCAGGCAGATCGTGTGCGTCAGAGTCACTGTGTGAGCGGGAGCTCCAACACTGGTCAGGCTTGTCATGGTGCCAGATTCAGTAACATTCAGTCTCTCTCTCTCTCTTTCTCTCGCTCTCTCTCCTTCCCCCTCTATCTCTATCTCTATCTCTCTCTCATCCTCTCTCTAGCAGCTCTCTCAATATCTCCCCAGCTCTCTCTCCCTCAATCTCTCTCTCCCTCGATCTCTCTCCCCAGCTCTCTCTCTCTCCCTCCATCTCTCTCCCCAGCTCTCTCTCCCTCAATCTCTCTCCCCAGCTCTCTCTCCCTCAATCTCTCTCCCCAGCTCTCTCTCTCCTCCATCCCTCTCCCCAGCTCTCTCCCTCAATCTCTCTCCCCAGCTCTCTCTCTCCCTCCATCCCTCTCCCCAGCTCTCTCTCTCCCTCCATCCCTCTCCCCAGCTCTCTCTCCCTCAATCTCTCTCCCCAGCTCTCTCTCTCCCGCCATCCCTCTCCCCAGCTCTCTCTCCCTCAATCTCTCTCCCCAGCTCTCTCTCTCCCTCCATCCCTCTCCCCAGCTCTCTCTCTCCCTCCATCTCTCTCCCCAGCTCTCTCTCTCCCTCAATCTCTCTCCCCAGCTCTCTCTCTCCCTTGATCTCTCTCCCCAGCTCTCTCTCTCCCTCAATCTCTCTTCCCAGCACTCTTTCTCAAATTCAAATTCAAATAAGTTTTATTGGCATTGTAAGGGTACGCTTACATTACTGTGTAACAAATAGGCAATAACAAACTGAACTACAATAAACATGCAGACATAAATAAGATTTTACAACTACATCACATACATTTGGTAATAAACTATAATACAACAGGGTGCAAAAATGTGGGCACCCCTGGTTTAAATGTTTGCCACAATGAATCTGTATAATACATTTTATTCATAGAGCGCTTTTCAGGGTACTTAAGGTTTTAATTAGTTGTGAGAGTTTTGGAAAGGGGCAGAACTGGCTATTCACATGCTGTTTGTGGTGATGATGTATTGAGGAACTGAGAATGCGACTACATTATTGAAAATCTGTGGGGCGATCTCAAACATGCCGTACATACAAGGAGGCCGAAGAATATTTCTGAGCTAGAGGTGTTCTGCCAGGAAGAATGGGGAAAAATTCCCAAAGCAAGAATTGAAAGCAGGCTACGTTTACAGGCTGTTATAGTTGCCCAAGGACAAGTTACAAAGGACTAACTGACAGGGTTCTCAAACTTTTGCACAGGGCCTTTTCCTTTTTTTATGATATTATTTTGAAACTGTAAAATTTTTTTATCATATGTAATCTTGCTTTCAAATGTGAAGAAATGTGTCCTTGTTAACATTGTACCATTTAGAGGTCAGCTTCACGTCTGGTCACTTAGATATTAATTCATTCATTTTAAAGGCTTTTTGAACAGGGGTGCCCTCTCTCTCTCTCTCTCTCTCTCTCTCTCTCTCGTTATGAATTGTCCAGTGGCTCTTGGCTCTCAGATTTACTGGGCTCACTCATGCAGAAAGAAAGATGGGCCAGAGGGAGGGAGGGAGAGAGTGAATTATGGAGGGCTGGGGTGGTGTGCTTCCAGGCCGTGCAGATAGCCTCCAGGAGGGGAAATTAGGAGTTACCCACCCGGAAACGCACTACACCACAAACTGCTGAGGCATGTGTGGATAGCTCAGCACAATCGCATCTAAAGGCACCTCAAGGCACAAATAACACAAACATGACACTGCAGCAAATGACCAGCCTCAGATCTGAGCTCAGACGCACTCACACACACACACACACACACACACACACGCATGCACACACACAAACACACACACACACACACACACACACACACACTCACACGTACTCACACAGACACACACACAAACACACACACACACACACGCATGCACACAAACACACACACACATATTCACACACACACAAACACACACACATCCATCCATGCACACACACACAAACACACACACACGCACTCACACACACACACACACACATACACACTCACACGTACTCACACAGACACACACACACGCATGCACACAAACACACACGCACACAGACACACAAATGCACACAAACACAGATACATATACACACACACAGACATAAATACTGTACAGACACACGCAGGCATGCACACACACACGCTCACAGGCACGCATGCACACAAACACACGCACCCAGACACACATGCACATATACACACACACACACACACAGACATACATACTGTACAGACACAAATACACACACAAATGCACATGCACACAACTTGCTGAGAAAAACAGCTCAAGCTAGGTTTTGAAACAGCTGGTAGCTGGTTGACCAGTTCAGACCAGCTCAAGCTATGTCTTAAAACAGATGGCAGCTGGATTTTACACCAGGGCAGGCACACACACACACACACACACACACACGCAGAAGATTGTGTCCCCTCCTCCTTTCTAAGCACTCACACAGCAAGTGCACTGTACGATGATATTGAAGACCCGCTGCGGTCGATGGCTTTTAATTACGCAGGAAGATCGCCCGGGTCGATACCGCTGACTGAGTGAGACCTGCTTACACGCCCAGATTGATGACCCCGCTCAGGCCACCTGGAGCTACGCCGCTAACCCCAATTACACTAACAAAGCCCAACCACGGTCCCACACGTCTGCCTCACTCAGAGGCCGGAGGCTGTCCTGGTAAACAGCTGTGAGTAACACTTTATTTGAAGGGTCCTACATAATAGCTTTATAACTCCTTCATAAGCACGATATAGGATGTTCATGAGCACTATGTAAGCATTCATAAGATGAGCCTCAAACCACTGTGCTGCTGTTGAGGCTCATTGATGACTTGAAGCCATTTAGCCAAACAATGTGTTCCGTACTGTATCAGTGCAATTTACCGCTGAATCTAGTCCCACCCCCCAATTCCCATTGATTCAAAGAAAATCTGGGGAAGTCCACTGCTTAGTGATTAAAATTGATTTTTCAAAATAGTATTTATTATTTTATCTCCCAAAGGCAGTATGAATAATTTCGTTTTAATTTCTGATCGATTAGTCAGATCATTTGCACGCTTGTTATTCAAGGACAATTAATGCAAACAGGTTGAGATCAATGACTAGTTTCGATGAAAGTTTTGTGCCCCAACATTGTTTCGTTCACAAGATGCCACTGTTAGTGAACATCTAAATACATTCAGTATACTTATAAATACGTAGAATACTGTACAGAAGTAGGCCTGATTTTGAATAAATAATAATATAATATAATAAAATATATAACTCAGAAAAACAACAATGCAGAATACTAATTTTGAAGCAGGATTTGTCCAGCGTTGTGGCTGTGGCTCCATTGTGTTTCTAAACCCACCAGGCACAGACACACATGCGTCTGTATCCACTCAAAAAATGTACATGAGAAAAGAACTTCCACTTCAACCTGTTTGAGCTTCTTTTACTTTGTGTCAGTAATATTTAATAGTGATTCTGGAAAACAATTATGCTTGTCATCAAAAGGGTTCAAGAACAGTAACCATTTTATGTGTCATGTATGTTTTGTTCATTTTCCAGGCAGTACCGTTTTTCTGGCTCACGCATGCAGATTGCTGCCTTGGTTAATTGGTATCCAGGTGCAGTCTAATTACCAAACCAATTATTGGTTATTGGTTGGCGGGCTCTACTCTATTTAAGACTCATTGTCCCTCTGCTTTGTGCTTGAGAGTTACATTGTGTTTCAGACACTGAGCCAGGTAGAGGAAGCCTGCAAGGCTGGTGTTTTCATTAGACATTTAAAGGCGCGTTACCTCGTATTCAGGTAACCGTATCAGTTCTTCTTCATTATTTTCTTTCACCTATTAAGTCAAAATAGACTCTTGAACCAGGTTTTCTGTACTAATTTAGTTGGTGTTTCGCCAGGGAGTTTTCTGTCCTGTTTTCTTTCTCCGCTAGTGGTTCCCCTAGATTATATTGGGGAGAACCGTAGAAAGGGTTAATAACTCCCTCAGTCTGAAAACGTTGCCATTCACGTTCATCCTGAAAACGTTTTGCTACGTTTTCTGTGTTGAACAACATGTTTTCAACATTTTACAACAGGCTTTGAGGTATGTTCGGTGGCCATATGGTGGGTGTGTCAAAGGTCAATAATGATGTAGGCCTATGCTTTAAAGCCCAGAGAACACCTTCTCACCTTTGCACTGGAGCAAACTGTACTATGTCAGTCAGTCGGTTCTTCAAACGGTTCTTCCGGTGAACTGTTGAAGGGCGGGGAGTCAGTTTGACTGATGTGAAAGGAGGAGGGGGACGTCGAATGAGGATGCGCGCCGTTGTGTGAAAAGGATATTGATTGGAGGGGAAAGGAAAATTGACAGATATCTCATCGACATACACGCCCACTGGTTTACGATGGTGGAGATTTCACAAGATGGTACAATAGTTTTCCAGGAAGTGGTTGGGGAAGAAAAAAAAACATTGGTGTGAAAATACTGAAGTATTACAATTTAGTCATTTTTATTTGTTATATACTTTATGATGTGTCTGTGTGGTTATGATGAATTTAAAAAAATTGAGGAAAACGTTTATTTTAAACGCAAACTAATTTAAGAAGACACGTGAAGCTGAACTGAGATCAGTCGAGCCCCTGAACAATGCAAGGGTCTCGACCTTGACCTCATGTCTCATCTCAGAGAGCGGTGTTAAGTACATAATCGAGTAAGCGGGGAATCATGGCATCTATAAAAGAGGAGCCAGTCTGAATATGAAGTGGGGATGGAATCGAATCCGAGCTAGAAGGACCAGGAGGCCAAAAACAATGAATGGAGCCCTTTGGAAATGCAGGTCAGTTGGTCCATATGGCTGGTTTGGGGGATATCTGAGACTAGCTGGTTCAGAGCCACAGACTCGGAGGAATTCGGTAGAACCCTGAACTCTGTTGGACCAGAACATCTGCTCCTGAACAGACGGGAATCAGTGGCTTCCAGAATAGCTGCTGTCTGAGCTCAATATGACCGTGTGTGACAATACATCTTACACCTGAGCATGTCTGTGTGTGTGTGTCAATACAACTTACACATGAGCATGTCTGTGTGTGTGCATGTGTGTGTGACAATACATCTACCACCCAGCAGGTCTGTGTGAGAAAATGTAATGTATTAATGAGAGGAAACAGTGATGGGTGCATAAGTGTGTGTGGGGGTGTGTGTGGAGTGCAGGGATGTTGGACTTTAATGCATAATAAAAGATCCTCCTGTCAAGTCCCACCAGGGACTCCGCCCACTTCTCTGTTCCACTGGCTGTGTGTTTTGTGTCATCGTTTTCATCTTCATCCGTGTGAGCGACAGATGGATTTTCTGTACTCTGAACTGTTTGTGAGACAGATGCATTAGCTGCGTTGTTGTTACATTACATTACATTAATGGCATTTGGCAGACACTCTTATACAGAGTACAGTTGATTAGACTAAGCAGGAGACAGTCCTCCCCTGGAGCAATGCAGGGTTAAGGGCCATGCTCAAGGGGCCAACGGCTGTGCGGCTCTTATTGTGGCTACACCGGGGATTGAACCACCAACCTTGTGGATCCCAGTCATTTACCTTAACCACTACGCTACAGGCCTTAACCACTACGCTACAGGCCTTAACCGCTACGCTACAGACCTTAACCACTACGCTATAGACCTTAACTACTACGCTACAGACCT
>NC_083768.1:43051029-43058529 GCF_963514075.1 Conger conger | reverse complement strand
ATACACACACGGGGGCGATGGCGTAAAAACTCAGGAGCCGAGGCTTGATGGGACGAAGGCGTCGGTGTGACATTCTGTTTCTTCCTGTTGCTATGACGATGAGCGGCCGACTCATGTCCTACACGGGCGTGAGCGCGTACGTGGTGCAGACAGCCGTGAAACTATCTGAACGGACACATAGTATTCTGTGAAGTGGAAAGATACTTTCATTTCATTTTTGGGTGAACTGCCCATTCAAACAATATTCCAAAATCCATGTAAATCTAAATCCGGTCTGCAGAAACCCTGGTCCTGGAGGCCCAGACAGGCAGAAGGGCCGTTAGCCCTATCCCACAAGGCCTGCAGAGTGACTCAGCCCCAGAGCTGCTCAACCCCTCAAACTACTCAACCCCTCAAACTACTCACCCCTCAAGCTACTCAACCCCTCAAGCTACTCAACCCCAGAGCTACTCAACCCCTCAAGCTGCTCAGCCCCTCAAACTACTCAACCCCAGAGCTACTCAGCCGTGACGTTACTGAACCCACTGGGAGCTCACTCCATTGCCGACTGCACTGCTGGAGTGAAGCAGCCGTCCTGAGAGCTCTGCTGTACTGAGTGCCTGCAGAGCAGGCTGGGGTCAGAAACACCGGGGTGGAGAAACAGGACGGACTGCGGCCCGCTGATGGTGAGCCCTCTGCACCAAACCCCCATCCCTCCATCCCTCTCTTCATCAGCACTGCCAGCCCCTCTTCCTCCATGCGTCTTCCCTCCATCAGTCCCTGCCTTCTCCTTGGCCGTCTGCCAGGTGGATTAGCATCAGGGACAGGTGTCCCTGAAGAGATTGAGGAGCAGGTGTGTGGGGGGGAGGGGGGGGAGGGGAGCCCAACAGAGCAGTCCAGAGGCTGTAGCCCTCACCTGCAATTAACCACAAAAACATGCAGCCAGCACGCTACAGCCACGACGCTGCGCTGAACCTCACTCTACCAACGAACGAACGAACGAACGAACGAACGAACGAACACGCCTACGCACGCACACCAGCCCTGACACAGAGTCCTGAACCTGACTGTGTGATTGAACGGACAAACGAATGAATGAACGGACGAACGAACACGCGTACACACACAAACCCTGACACAGAGTGCTGAACCTGACTGTGTGGTTGAACGAACGTACGAACGAACAAATGAACAAACGGACGGACGAATGACAAACACGCGTACACACACAAACCCTGACAGAGTGCTGAACCTGACTGTATGAACGAACAAACGAACACGGGGATGCACGCACACAAAATAGTGAGTGAACGAACAAACCCACGCGTGCACACACAAGAGCCCTGACATCAAGTGTTGTACCTGAACAAACGAATGAATGACCGAACAGACTTACACATGACACTGACTGCTGAATGAATGGGCGAATAAAATCACATACTAGACACGGAGTGGTGAACCTGAAAAGAACGTAAATATGTGCACACAGTCACACACAGACACTCACACACTCCTCCTGTCCAGACCAGTCAAGCAGACACACTGCCACACAGACACACAGACACACACACCCCTCCTGTGCAGACCAGTCAAGCGGACACACTGCCACACAGACACACACCCCCCTCCTGTGCAGACCAGTCAAGCAGACACACTGCCACACAGACACACAGACTCACACACTCCTCCTGTGCAGACCAGTCAAGCAGACACACTGCCACACAGACACACACCCCCCTCCTGTCCAGACCAGTCAAGCAGACACACTGCTACACAGAACACAGTTGCACACAGACCGCAGAGAAGTGCATCCTTCTCCTTCAGCGCCTCAACGCACAGACGGAGCGTAGCTCATCCACGCCCTCTGGTGTCCGCTGCAGGAACTACAGCTCGAGGACCCCTCCCATGTCCCTGGCTATTCTTCTTCTCTGGTATTCATGTTAAATGGTGAGAAACTCTTCTCCTTCTCCCTCTCCCTCTTCATCACCTGCTCTTTATCCGTCCTGTGTCTCAGTAACCCTATTCAGCTGCCTCACGCCATTCACACGGTCACTTATTTCGGTTTCTACAGCAACATAATTCAGCTAAACTGCCTCAATAAATACTCTGAGGGAATGTGTTTTACCAAAAGTAAAAATGTCAGTTGGCGAGGGATTACATTTCCCTGCGTGTTAGTTCAGCGAAAGCGCATCCATTGCAGACTGAATTGTGGAAATGGCTTGCCAGCATCGACCAGCATTAGTTTTTTTAAAATGCTGTTAGTTTTGATTCAAGATATATTAGTTCTACTTTTTTTTTTCCTTTACAATTTCAGAAGAAGTTTCCAAGGCTCCCTCCCACCATTCATGTCATTTCTGAATTCTGTTATCTCTCCATTCTGCCTTTAACGCACTTTCACGGGGATGACAGGATTTTGGGGGTTTTTTTCCCCCCCTCTTTTCTCTCCATCTTTTCCAGCCTCCGTGAAAGCTTCCCTCATCTCAACACGTCCATCTCTCCTTCCCTATGCCAAGCGAGTCCCAAAGTTTAAGATGTACATATTCACAATGACCTGGACCAATCGCGTTAAGAGGCCGGTTTCCGCTCGACCAATCGCACTGCAGACGTAGGTCTCCTCTCAACCACCGGCCCGATTCCGCCGGCCGACCGGCCGCGTCGCGGCGGATGCGGTCTCCTTCTCCTCGACCAATCACAATGCACAAAAACACATCACAACGTCGAGTCCAGCCCACGAAGCGAAGTGGCGTATGGAGGATTCTAACGATTATTAATTCATTAAAAACTTGATGATGTAATGAAGGCTCGATGCGTATGCCCCCCTTTGCGGTTTTGGGTTTCTCCGCACGCGTGGGGGAGGGGGGAGGGGGGAGGGGGGGGGGGAAAGGGGGGTTTCTGGGATTTGCGGTCCTGCTGGAGCGGTTCGTCTCTCTCTCCCACCTTCGTGATCTCCTCGGGTTTGGCGGTTTGTGGATGGTGACGTTGCGGTTGCGGTTGCGGTTGCGTTGAGTCCGTTTTTAAGTGGCGATCTCGCTCCCCACGTGCCGCCACCCCTTCTGAGCCTCCACGGAGGGAAGGTATTCTGTGAGAGGAAGAAATAAAGAGAGAGAGCGAGGGAGGGAGAGAGCAAGGGAGAGAGAGAGAGAGAGAGAGAGAGAGAGAGAGAGAGAGAGAGAGAGAGAGAGAGAGAGAGAGAGAGAGGGAGAGAGAGAGAAATAAATAAAGAGAGAGAGAGCGAGAGGGAGAGAGCGAGGGAAGGAGGGGGAGAAGGAGAGGGAGAGAGAAACAGAGAGAGAAAGAGAGAGAGAGGGAGAGAGAGGGAGAGAGAGGGAGAGATAGAGATAGATAGAGTTCAGACTGAATTAAAATCGGATGTGATGTGCGAGATGTAGCCTGCACAAAGTGGAGGAGTGACACGCACAGAAACCAAATCAAATCCTTTTTTCTCTTTTAAAGAAAAACAAAAGCTATCTAGAGTGTGACACCACATTTCATTCAAATTAAGCGCTTCCTCTACGGATCTCGCAACGACACAAACGGCTGTGTAAACATTACGATTCATAAACACCACAAATGTTGGACACCGAAGACAATTGGCTCAAAGAAACGGGAGTGAGTATTTTGTTGTGGTTCAAGTCTGGGTCATTGCCCGTTGTAGCCCGTTGTCCTCAGCTTTGATCAGCTACTGGGAGAAATTCAGGGTGGAGCGTACACACACAAACTGAAGGGCTGTACATTAAACTCCAAATGCAGTGCACTCCTACAGTGACCCTTACAGCTGGAGACTGAGTGCTGACTTGGCTCTCTTACAGACACTGGCCCTGTGTGTAATTTGGGGTGTTAAATCCCACCGAAAGTTAATCAATGCCCAGGATCATGGCCCTGGCCTTAAATATGCAGACCTGTGCGTCCATGTGCATTTAAAACGGTGAGAAAAGCCCAGAGCCTGATCCACAGCAATGATTAACTTCACTGGAGCCCAGTCACAGGGAAAGAGATATAAAGGTTTATACAATACATTCACACACACACACACTCTCTCTCATACACACACTCATTCTCTCTCGCACACACTCGCTCTCTCTCTCTCGCTCTCTCTCTCTCACACACACACACACACTCTCACAATGATTAACCTCACTGATGCCCAGTCACAAGGGACAGAGATATAAAGGTTTATACAATACATTCACACACACACTCTCTCTCATACACACACTCATTCTCTCTCGCACACACACTCGCTCTCTCTCTCACACACACACACACACACACACACACACACACTCACACTCTCATACACACACGCGCTCTCTCACACACACACACACACACACACACACACACACTCACACTCTCATACACACACGCGCTCTCTCACACACACACACACACACACACACACACACACAATCACACTCACAATCACACTCTCATACACACACGCGCTCTCTCACACACACAGACACACATAATGATGAACCTCATTGCTTGAGTCACAGAGGACAGAGCTATACAGCTTTATGACCAGATTGTGGACAATAAGTTACAATACATTCGCACAGCCACACACATTCACACACATGTACATACACAGAAAGGAAGACACACACACACAGACAGGCGAACATACAGTGGGGTCCAAAAGTCTGAGACCACATTGAAAATCTGGGATTCTTTTGTTCATGTAATCCCGGAAATGAACAGAAAGTTTTAGGATTTTGCAGGAACTACTTGAAGACGAATGAAGAAAGAGGGCGGAACAATCACCTGACCTCGACCTCACTGAACATTTATGGGGCCACTTGAAGACTCACAAGCCTTCATTCACAAGCCAAGCATTCAGTGACATCACAAAATGCTCTTCGGAACACTGTCAAATAACGGATCATCAGGTTTTGCACAAATTTGTGGAGTCCATGTCAGCTTGAATGCACGTTGCCATTAAAGCAAAAGTACATCTCTCACAGACACAAAAACACACTCACACACGAGAGAATGAGATTGTTGTGCATTTCGGCCACAGAGAGCGGAGTTACACACCATCTTTGCTGCAGTTCTTGTTGTCCTTGTCGGTAGCCTCCTCTTCCACCTGAGAGGAAACAGAGACCATGACTAAAGCGGGTAAACAGGTAACATGACTAAAGCGGGTAAACAGGTAACATGACTAAAGCGGGTAAACAGGTAACATGACTAAAGCGGGTAAACAGGTAACATGACTAAAGCGGGTAAACAGAGGCCATGACTAAAGCGGGTAAACAGAGACCATGACTAAAGCGGGTAAACAGAGACCATGACTAAAGCTGGTAAACAGAGACCATGACTAAAGCGGGTAAACAGAAACAGAGGCCATGACTAAAGCGGGTAAACAGAGACCATGACTAAAGCTGGTAAACAGAGACCATGACTAAAGCGGGTAAACAGAGACCATGACTAAAGCGGGTAAACAGAAACAGAGGCCATGACTAAAGCGGGTAAACAGGAGTCCATTACAAACACACAAACACACCACCTTCAAGAGCTCGGAATTCCACTGTACAAAAAGCACCCCCACCAAATCCCCAACCTGGCTTTTCCCCCCCGTTATAAGATCAGCATTATTGGAGTCTGACCTTCGACCCAGACCACAGCTGGGCCGTAACCATAACGCAGAACACCTAGCCTGGCTCATTTTAGTTCGGCTCGCTCTGATTGGTCGGCCACCTGTAAACATTATGAGCAGCGGACCAACCACGAGGCGTTGCTTGGCAACGTCTCGCTGATAAACTCTGCTACACACACACACACACACACACACACACACACACACACACGTGTGCTTCTCAGCAAATTCACACTGCTTTTCAATCCACAGGTCATCATGGAGAGGAAATGAAAGACTGCCAGATTGAAATGTGTTAATCCACTGAAGGGATTAAGGAAGTCAGCTACCAAACATTTTGCAGGTTACGTTCTGTCAAGGGGAAGGGGAAGACGTGGAGATGAGCTGAATCAGTCAATCTGGCAGGGACATGAGGAAGTACGCTGTTGGGAACAACGTGACGGGTCATGCAGCAGAGCCTCAGAGCCACAGGGCCTCAGGGCCACAGGGCCAGAGAGCCTCAGAGCCACAGGGCCACAGGACCAGAGAGCCTCAGGGCCACAGGGCCAGAGAGCCTCAGGGCCACAGGGCCACAGGGCCAGAGAGCCTCAGGGCCACAGGGCCAGAGAGCCTCAGAGCCACAGGGCCTCAGGGCCACAGGGCCAGAGAGCCTCAGGGCCACAGGGCCACAGGGCCAGAGAGCCACAGGGCCAGAGAGCCTCAGAGCCACAGGGCCAGAGAGCCTCAGAGCCACAGGGCCTCAGGGCCACAGGGCCAGAGAGCCTCAGAGCCACAGGGCCTCAGGGCCACAGGGCCAGAGAGCCTCAGGGCCACAGGGCCAGAGAGCCACAGGGCCAGAGAGCCTCAGAGCCACAGGGCCTCAGGGCCACAGGGCCAGAGAGCCTCAGGGCCACAGGGCCAGAGAGCCTCAGGGCCACAGGGCCAGAGAGCCTCAGGGCCACAGGGCCAGAGAGCCTCAGGGCCACAGGGCCAGAGAGCCTCAGAGCCACAGGGCCAGAGAGCCTCAGAGCCACAGGGCCTCAGGGCCACAGGGCCAGAGAGCCTCAGAGCCAGAGAGCCTCAGGGCCACAGGGCCTCAGGGTCACAGGGCCAGGGAGCCTCAGGGCCTCAGGGCCAGAGAGCCTCAGGGCCACAGGGCCACAGGGCCACAGGGCCAGAGAGCCTCAGAGCCACAGGGCCTCAGAGCCACAGGGCCACAGGGCCTCAGGGCCACAGGGCCACAGGGCCAGAGAGCCTCAGAGCCACAGGGCCAGAGAGCCTCAGGGCCACAGAGCCAGAGCCACAGGGCCACAGGGCCTCAGGGCCACAGGGCCAGAGAGCCTCAGAGCCACAGGGCCAGAGAGCCTCAGAGCCACAGGGCCAGAGAGCCTCAGAGCCACAGGGCCAGAGAGCCTCAGAGCCACAGGGCCAGAGAGCCTCAGAGCCACAGGGCCACAGGGCCAGAGAGCCTCAGAGCCACAGGGCCTCAGGGCCACAGGGCCACAGAGCCTGACAGAGTTTAAACCACAGGCTCCTTGCAGAGCCGTGACCCAGACTGCAGGTAAAGGACCAGCTTAAAATGGCTGAATGGCCCATTCTCCTGACGGCGTGTTCTTACGCTCTCATGCTCTAAATGAAACCTCGGAAGATGGATAGTTTTATACATTGTATAGGGGAAGGACAAAGGCTCACTTCCTGCTTTGCCATTTGCCACACACACACACACACACACACACACACACCTTCAGCATTTTCCCAATAGCGTGTGCTCTATTAAGCAAGACAACAGCCCACCCGTCTTGTTTGTTTAAAAAAAGCAGAAAGCCTCTCGGTGGACAGCGTTACACACACAGTGAGTGTCCAGTGTCTGCTCTGGATGAGAAAGTTTGTCCACAACATACCCTGCTGTAGCTGTACCTGTAGGTTATAACCTCCTATAACCA
>NC_083768.1:42996029-43046029 GCF_963514075.1 Conger conger | reverse complement strand
TCTGACACGCCGTTATAGTTCTGTCGACGAGAACCCAGAGTCAGGACACACTCACAGACAGGGAAAGGAAATGCGCACACACACACGCAAGCACACACACACACACACACACAAAACAAACAAACAAACAAACAGATGGACACACATTAACTAACACACACAGACAGACACACACTCACATTCAGTAGCACACGCGCACACACACACACATTCAGTAGCACACACACACACACACACACACTCAGTAGCACACACACACACAAACAAACAGATGGACACACATTAAGTAACACACACAGACAGACACACACTCACACATTCAGTAGCGCGCACGCACACACACACACACACACACACACACACTAACACATTCAGTAGCACACACACACAGAAAAGGAAGGAAATGCACACACACACCCACACACATACACACACACTAACACATTCAGTAGCACACACACAGAAAAGGAAGGAAATGCACACACACACCCACACACATACACACACACACACTCAAAGGAGGTGTCATGGGACATTAAGTGTGAAGGGCGGTCAGGGGGAGGGGGGGAGCCAGACTCAGACGATGGTGACACACAGGCACCTGACACAAGGACATGCTTACTTCATCCGACTCGGACAGGAACTCCTGCACGATGTCACTCTCCCCGATCGCCCTCACCGAACACACTGCGAGAGGGAGGGACAGATCCGCTTAGCACAGAGCTGTACTTCCTCAAAATGTGACAAACATAAACAAATTCAAGATCATTCGTCCCCAAATGCAAATACTCCTCGGAGAGGAGAGGCGCTCTGTAAATCTGGCCGTGTTGCTTCTTGCCACAGCCGGAGAGACAACAATGGCAGTTTTGTTATTTTGTAGAAAATTCAAAAATACAAACGTTTTTGTTTTGTTGTTTATTGTTGTTACTATTATTACATTATTATTATTATTATTATTTTGCGCAAAGTGTTGCACAAAGAGGACAGAGAGAGAGAGAGTGACAGAGACAGAGGGAGTGAGTGTGAGAGGGAGAGTGTGAGAGAGAGTGAGTGTGAGAGAGTGAGTGTGTGTGAGAGTGAGATTGTGTGAGAGAGAGTGAGAGTGTGAGAGAGAGTGTGAGAGTGAGATTGTGAGTGACATTGTAAGAGAGTGAGTGTGTGAGAGAGAGAGAGAGAGAGAGAGAGAGAGAGAGAGAGAGAGAGAGAGAGAGGTTGTCAGAGGGCTCTGTGTAACTCATGACAAGGTTTCCATTAACGTCTTCCCCTTCCCGTCACTGCAGACGCTGGGGCCATGAGGTGCGTTTCCCAGCAGCCTATTCTGAGAGCGCACAGACGGGCACTCCCATTAGTGCAGGAGATAGGCCACGCCTCCCCCAAACCGCTCCTGCAACTTTCAGCCAATGGCGGCAAAAGCAGCTGCCAAGGCAGGGTCAACGCCAAAACGTCTGGCCTCTACTCGGGCTTCGAGTTTGAGCCGTTCCTACGGAGGCTGTGACCGACCTGCAGCTGATATAAATACGCGCTGCCTCCGTCAGACACAAAGATGAGTTAACCATTTAGGAGCAATTGACCCTGAGTCTTGGGGGGGGGGGGGGGGGAAATAAATAAAAATAAAAAAGACAAAACCTACAAATAAGTGTATGAAGAAATACATTAGCTTTCAAGGAGCACATTCAGTGAAATGACAACAGGAGTACAGCTTAGATTAAATAAACTGCACCGGTATAAACGGAGTAACCAAATTATTAGGAAGCAAGGTTTGAGGGTAACTGCCGCAATAAAAAATGTTTTTGAAAGTTCTGCGATGTGTTTAATTTTCAAGTGTCATGTTGCGAGCATTCAAACTATAATACAGAACGCATTGAATGTAATGTAATGTCATTAATGCACCGATTACAGCAGAAATACATTTATGTGAAAACTCAGATGCTCCCTGACTGAATGCTGGATGTATTCCCACAGTTGTTCACACTCCAGGACACAGAAGAATTAACGGTCTCCCTTGTAGGAAGAAAAGGGGCCTATTGTTGTGGGAGAAAACATATATACAAGCCTGTGAACACCAGAGGGACACGGTCTGACTTATCAAGCTACTCCGTTTTAATTGTTTTATTATTAATTGCAGACTCTTGTCAATTCATATTTGCCCATTTGATGTCAAGGACTGTTTTAGCCACGCTTAAATGCCGGGGCCAAGGTCTGACAGCATTTCTCAAGCACACCCAAGCGTCACAGAAGCTCGTGTTCGGTAGGTGACTCCGAACACAGTTTAGCAGGGCCCGCACAGAGCAGGAAATAAACTTCCTTGTCTCTTTGACTGCTATAGCCATTGGTATAGGCCATGAACGTTGTTGGACTCAATCTGTATGTAAAGCAGGTAAATATTCCAATGATTTTTTTTGGCTAACACATTTTTTACTACTTTTACTACGTGTAGGGCACAAACATGTCCAGCTCTTCAGTGATTTTTCCAAAGCCCCGGGGAAAAAAAGCTTCCAATTCAAAGCCCCTCCTCACTTCACTGCACAGACAAATGCCCTGTTTATAGGGAGCTAAACGACGGGCGCTATCGGTTCTTAACTCCAAACGGCTCCTGTGAGTGTGTGTCTGTCACCTTCCCCCAGGTGACCCCCGCTCCTCACCTTTCTCCAGGTACTCCTCCAGACCCCTCCTACGGGCATCCAGCTGCTGCTCCGACAGGGAGAAGGGCCACTTGCCGGGAATTTTGGGAAAACCGAAGCTGGCGAACTCTCTCTTCAGGTTCTGGTTCAGGATGGCAAATTCCCGGTAGCGCTTGGAGCACAGTTGCCTTCCGGCCATGTACACATTGTACACCTGCGCACAAGATGGGGGAAGGGCACAATAGGTACACACTCACAGCCAAACACATACATTTACCCGCAATCCACCAGGTCACAGTTGCTCAAAAGGAAGAGAAGAATTGGAACAGGAAGTAGGAGCCGTGGCAGATTTCATTTCCTTTTTGAATGTATACATAGTGAGCACGTTATTAGGCATTTATTTTGTACTTATTGGTCTTCTGCTGCGGTAGCCTTTCCACTTAGAGGTTTGATGCATTGTGTGTTCTCTTCCACATACCACTGTAGTAATGTGTGGTTATTTGCATTACTGTCACCTTCCTGTCAGCTTCGACCAATCTGGCGCTTCTCCTCTGACCTCTCTCATTAACAACGCGTTTCTACCCGCAGAACTGCTGCTCATTGGATGTTTTTTGTTTTTCGCACCATTCTCTGCAAACTCTAGATACAGGAAAATCCCAGGAGGTCAGCAGTTTCTGACATACTCAAACCACCGACAATCATTCCATAGTCAAAGTCACTTGGATCACATTTCGTACCCATTCTGATCTATGGTCTGAACAACAACTGAACCTCTTCACCATGCCTGCACACTTTTATCCACTGAGGTGCTGTCACATGATTGCCAGTTTGCATTAACAAGCTGGTGTAAAGGTCTACCTAATAAAGTAGCTGAGTGTAATGTTATTCCTTTTTCCCCTCAGAATGTTTAAACAACAGCTGAAACTGCACATTCTGGGACAGTCTGAGAGCCTCTTTACTTCCATGGTTATTTTCACTTATAGACAG
The DNA here is from genome assembly GCF_963514075.1 of Conger conger. Lineage (NCBI taxonomy): Eukaryota > Metazoa > Chordata > Actinopteri > Anguilliformes > Congridae > Conger > Conger conger. The sequence goes on along the minus strand of NC_083768.1, from coordinate 43,042,421 downwards.
CCTTCTTCCCACTTCATACTGCTGAGGGCAAGGAAAACAAGAGTGTGACAAAAACACGGAACAGGAAATGATTAATAACCAGAGTGAAATATGGCCTCACGGTTGTATAGCCCGAGTTATGGGCAAAAAATGTTTTGTGTGAGGTCACACCAATCTTAACCTTTCACCTTTGACCACCAAAGTGGATGTTTTTGCGGCAGATGTAATGAAGATATGTTCCTGAGATATCGCATTCATGATAATGGGACGGACGTAAAGTCACAGTGACCTTTGAGTCCAAGAGTCCAAGTGTATATTTGGGCCAAATTTGAAGAAGTTCCTTCAAGGCGTTCCTGAAATATCGCATTCAAAAAGATCAGACGGACAACGGACGGACAACAGACGGCGCGGAGGGATATAAATCAGGAACAGTCTAAACAGGGTGGCTAGAGCCTATTTTTAATGCAACAGAACAGGAAACCCCATCTGATCCCACCCTGCCACGCCTTCCACAGACAAGAAAGGAAAGTTAAGCAGAGGAAAACAGAGAGAGGGGAGAGCGAGAGAGGGGGAGAACAGCAAGAAAGAAGGAGAGGTAGGAAGATGGAGGGTGAGCGAGTGAGAGGATGAAAGAAAGGAAACGAGGAGACCGTTCCGTTTAACCCATTTTGAAAATTAAAAACAAAAATGTTTTAACCTACACTATACAGATTTGTTGATATCAGAATAAACATATTAGTTTCAGTGTTCACACTCCTTGCATGTGTGGCTTCCATGTTTCTGTATACAATACATACATAATATTATTGTGTTTCTTTGGCAATATGACCTGCAGTTGTAAAGCAAACTGAAAGAGTTATAATGAGAGATGGGAGGGAGACAATGAAATGGAAGAAAGAAAGAAAGAAAAAAAAAAAGAAAAAAATAGGAAATATATAAATATAGGATAGAGAGATAGAATAAATAGAGAGAGAGATGAGGCCTCTCACCACAAACTTCTCTCCGTTCTGCTCCACGTGTTTGTAGGTGGGCACGGAGATGGGCACGGCCTGCTTGTCGCTGTAGTCGTAGCAGGTCTGGCCGCCGGCCTCGTCTCCCTGGTCCAGCCCGTCTGCCTCCAGGGGCGGCACAGACAGAACGGCCAGCACCAGCTCCCGCTCGCCGGCCCGGATCAGGTCCACCACCTGCTTGTGCGTGGCACCCTCCACACTGATGCCGTTCCTGTGGCACAGAGCAGGGGCAACCCCCGGTTAGATGGGTTTGATGTGAACGGGCTTTTCGGACGAAATCTGTGGTGTTCACCAGGGTTCAGAGCTGGGGCCGTTTCTGCCCTGCATCGCTGTGACTGACAGGATGGGCGTTTAGCTGCGTCAGAGAGAGTACAGACGGACAGAGTACGGCTGTCATGGGGCGCACTGTATTTCCATTCATTTCCCTAATACTCAACAGGGAGCCTGAGAGAAAGAGCGAGTGAGAGTGGGATAATGTGTTTACATGCTATGTCAAGATATGTTGTGTGGTGCATTGCAGTTTATGTACACTGTAATGATTTTTTTTGTAAAGTTTTGGCAACATGTATACAAAAATATGTCATGCCAATAAAGCATTTCTCAGAGGTTGGGAGCCGAATTAGTCACAGGGGTAGAGGGGAGAGAGGAAATGGACAGGGATGAGGAGGGAACAAGGCCAGGCCCGCCCAGCCAAGGGTGGAGATCCCACGTTCCTGTCACCGGTTCACTGATCCAGGGTCAGCCAAAACACAGGATTAACCCGCTGCGCCCAGCACCATGACACTGATCTGGAATCAGTCTACCATGAACCAACAGTGCAGCCACGGCCCAGGGAGGCAGCATCATTCCTCAGTGCCCAGCACTACGACACTGATCCAGGGTCAGCCACAGCGCAGGAAGACATAATCAACCTGTGGTGCCCAGCACTGCAACACTGATCCAGGGTCAGCCACAGCACAGGAAGGCAGGACCAACCTGCTGTGCCTAGCACTGCGACACTGATCGTGGGTCCGTTCGCTGTGAAAACAATGGACCAATCAGTGGCATTGGCACAGAAATCTTTATTAGAGGCAGTGGTATGGAAGAGCTATCAATACCCTCGAGATGCTGTAAGCCCTGAGAAAATTACTGCCTTAGAAGAGGTGTGCGCACAATCCAAAAACACAACGGGCTGTGACCTACAGTAGCATGCAAAGTGCAACAAATCATCCAACGTGCTAAACGCAGAGCACATGAAACCGAGTAAAGACACACAGCTCAGGCTAACTAATAACAAAGCTCAGCTCAGCCTGGTAATGAAACACAGCTGACCCTAACTGACAAAACACAGCTCAGCCTAATTAATAATTAAACACAACTCAACGTAGTGGATACCGAAACATTCACTGAATTATTTCATGAAATTGCTTGTTAAATTACATGGAGATAAGATGAGGTGCACACAAGCATTCCTTTATTGTCAGGAAGCTGTGGTGGTAGTTTAAAAAGTGTTTATTTATTTTTGTGTTTATATACATTTCTTCCATCCATCCATCCATTATCTGAACCCGCTTATCCTGAACAGGGTCGCAGGGGGCTGGAGCCTATCCCAGCATACATTGGGCGAAAGGCAGGAATACACCCTGGACAGGTCGCCAGTCCATCACAGGGCACACACACCATTCACTCACACACTCATACCTATGGGCAATTTAGACTCTCCAATCAGCCTAACCTGCATGTCTTTGGACTGTGGGAGGAAACCGGAGTACCCGGAGGAAACCCACGCAGACACGGGGAGAACATGCAAACTCCGCACAGAGAGGCCCCGGCCGACGGGGATTCGAACCCAGGACCTCCTTGCTGTGAGGCTATATACATTTCTTGAAAAATGAATATATATACATATTGCGTATTTATTGTTATCGAGGTAAATGTGTCAAATTATTAAGGCCCAGCTCGAGCATAGCAAATAAAACACTGCTCAAAATGATTAATTATTAAACACAGCGCAACGAAACTATAGAAAACAGCTGAGTCTAATTGCCAAAACGCAGCTCAGCCCAACTCATAACGAAACGCAGCGGAGCCTAAACCAGAGACACGGAGTGACACAACCATACAGAATGTAATCCAGCATAGCGGAACCCCGACCGACAGCACTTTCAAAACAGCAGAAGCGTGCGTTTCTTCACTTCCTCCCATTACGCGAGGAGCGGGCTGGTTACTGAGCAAGCTGCCGACCGCCGGTCACGAGAGGCAAGTGTGCAGTGCCTCGCACTGCTCCAGCGGCGAAAACTGAAGCGTAAGCAGGGAGGAGGGGAAGGGAAAAGCGCTCTCCCCCCGTTCCTCCTCGATTTGGACAGCCCTTGCAGGGGAGAAGCCAGTCCCCGCAAAACACAGAGGAGCAGCCGTTATATCTCGCCCGTCTCCTCGAGACCCTGCCCAAGTTATCAGCGGCAAACAGATAAACAGACAGACAGAGCCTATGCCGTATCATTCACATTGACCATCCGCTGAAATATAGAAACCTGACCTGGCTCAAACACGTGACTAATTTGGATTCAAATACTTTTCCGTGCTCAATTGATCGGTCCACAGGGCAGGGTTTGCATCTTTTGAGAGTATTTTGTAGGTTCCAATACACCAGACGAGCTCAATGAAGCAACAACAATTACGCATTTGACCCAGGTCTGCTAAAAACTGCTCTCCGGCCCATATCATATAATAATAATAATTATTATAATAATATGATATAATCTTACAATAATATGACATAATGTTCATTTGTATTTTAGTTCCTCCCTTCTCTGTAGTACTGCTGACACCCTGAGCTACCCTTTTGTATCCTTAGCCTCTTAAGACAAATAATCTGTCAATCCAAAACGTGTCAGGTACACAAAGTACACAGGATTCCATCAGAGCAGGCAGGGAATAAAAAAAAGAGTACTAATCACGCTAAACATACTGCAAATTAAATCATAAAAAGACCGTAAAACGTTGACGCTGTTTACTTTCTTGGCTTATTAAGAGCACTGGATCATTTAATGGTGCACAAAATAAATCTTAAAATGATGGTTCTTCGTGACGTTTATTTATGTTTAAGACGGCAGGCTGTATAGTTGCACCACTAAATTCAGGATCAGAAGTTAATGGGGGTTGAAACTCGAGGAAAGTGCCTCCCTTCAATAGCACCAGACAAACATATCTTACAAACGCGTACCAGGCTTAAAGTTGCATGCCCTGCAAGCAGGCCCCGGATAAAGGTCCGCCGAGCAAATAAATTATGTATTGTAACGCCATCTACCTAGTGCTTTTCTCGCCGCCTTTTTTTCCCAATCCAGAAACTGAGCCCCAACCTGTTGCAGAGAGAATGGGCACGGGAGCGCCACGAGACGGCACACTGGTGATGCTCATGCATTTCCCGTTGTGCAAACGCCCAAAACACTTATGCTCGTTTCCGAACTTCCTGACTGTAATAAATATTTTTTTCCTCATACTTGCCAGAACACGTCAATAGGTCAGCGTTAAACTCAGTTCATGCACAATCCTCGGTGCATTTATGTAGAAAGGCGGCAGTGAACAATGCGGCTGTAATGCTTTGGCTAATTAGTAGATGTTTGTGATTCGTAGATCGGTGTGTATTATTCCTTCATATTGAAGAGCATTAGGCCATGGCTTCCTATCCGTGAGGAGTAGGTCAGGATGATTGCACAAGACGTGAAGAAATGAACCCAGTACGTAGTAGTTTTTTCTTCTTCTTTTTTTACCTTCACAGATAAATTTAATGACGAGATCGCTCACGGATGTTGTGGGCATTGGACCACTGCAGTACATTAGAATACCATTCCTCAGCTGTTACCTGCCTAAAGCGCGAGCAAGCCTGGTCCATGACAACTGATTTACACAACATCCCCATACCAAATTACTGCCATTCCAAGGCTTCTTAATCAGGTCTCCTCCGTTTTAACGAGACAACATTGCGCATACACATTACCAAATAGCTTTGATGATAACTTCCCTCTCGAGACTGGCATGCAGTCTTACCTAACGGCACAGGCCCAAAGCTAGCTAGCCATCTAACGTTAGCCATGTATGTACACTTCCTTTAGATATATAACGCTACAGAAGATAATGCAATACCACACAAACCAACTGGATCCTGAAATGCCGTCGATTCCCATTGCTTACTCAAAGAACCGAGCTCGACGGCATCACGCCATTGATCCTAACCCAACAAGGGAAGGTAACTTAAGCATACACGGTAAACAGGGATGCAAAGTACTAACTAAATCCGCAGGTATGGCCAATAGTTAGCGAACATATTCTGTATCTAGCAAGCGGCAATTTATACAAGTATAATGCCTGGGCTTCGGTGTACACGTCTCCAGGAGTTTCTATCAATAGCTATAGGTGACGTGATTTGCCGTGCTATTTAGCATGCTTGTCATGCACAATTTTCTAGTAAATCAAGCAGTCACATCCGCGTCACAGTACTGAACTAGCTAACGCTAATATACTGCTGTCGGCGCACACCGCTGCAGCAAAGGCTTCTTTTTGCAGTTTAACGTTAGCCCATTCTGCTAGCTACGCAATTTACGTCAAAAAACCGTAATTTATCAGACAACGTGATAGCTAGCTACTTATCAGGAAAATATGCTAATGACATCGAACGTTATCTAACACTGTTCATTGTGCACCAACGTACGAAAGGCACATATGAAACTGAAAGGCAGTGCAATAATACTGAAGAATTAGCTCACGTATATGCTATACGTTAGCTAATTAGTCAAAGTTACCTAGCGTTAGTCAAGTTAAAGTTAGCCATGGTGGCTATCGTTAACAGGACGGTGACGTTAGCTGGCAAATTAACTGCAGTTAATTAACTAGCTAGCTTTTGTTATTCGCAGACTGTACGTTTCTTACAACCAGTTAACATTAGTCTAACCCGTTTTCACTAGCTAGCCAACGGATCTAATAGCAACGCATTTTAAATGCAATCTAGGCTAGTGCTGTTGTCACGATCAGTCGCTAGCGCTAACTTAGCTAGCTACATTAAACTGGCTAGCGAGCAGAACTAGGTTAGGCTGGGGATGCCAGAAGCAGCGTAGCTAGGTAGCACTTAGCACCAATCTAAACATTAGCGGAGAAGATTCTTAATTTAACCAGCAATTATTACCCTGCTGGGCAAATTGCTATTCGGCGTTTCACTTATCTCACGACCACGACAAGTCAAGCTAACAGGTTAGTTAGTTAGCAACGTAGCAAGCAAGTTCGTAACAATATGCGAAACATTAGCTTAGGCACAAGTTTGCGCACTCACACTTCCAGAATCCGGTCTCCCTTCACGATACCAGCTCGGTCTGCTGCCCCTCCCGGCAAAACAGCACTGACGTGCTGAAGAGGGGCATACAACTCCCCGTTAATGCTCCGTAGTTGCCCTCCTTCGCTAACTTGTCCCCGAACGTTGAATCCATAGCCAGAATCCGACTTCACAATTCGTACCATCCGTGGACCCGATGTAATCGTGGTCGCCGTTTGGCCTTCGGGACTGACTGCAGCTGAACCAATACCGGATCCGTTTCGAGACGACGGTGCAACCAGCGAGGGGGACGCCGGACAAATTTCATCTCCATCAACATTCGCCATATTTCTGTTTCACCCCCTCCACTTTTATCCCTCTCAATTTTCAGTAATACATTGAATAGGCGACGGCTAGCTGTGTAGACCCAATACAGTTGACCCGCCCCACCATCACAAGACAACCCTTTTTTCCTCCTGACTCCAGTCGCTTGACGTCAGGACATACACTGTTGCAGGATTCGTCGACGCTCTAACCGTAGAGTTGGAGCATAGATTTGATTGGATGGCGTTCCTTCGAAACATTTCTCTGATTGGATAAACCCATGTCAAAACAGCTAAGGATTGCGTTGCACGCGCCGCACGCTGTAAAAGTCTCAGTGGCTTGCGGGTGATTAGAATGTACAAAACATCCCAAATGCGATGCATCATGTAATTCCCGTGCATTGGAAAAAAATAATAGAAAAAAGTGGTATAGTCATGGATGATTTTATTCGATGACATGTCTCCTGCTTAAACCCCTTCAAGTTGCCAGGGAAGCAAAGTGGTATTTTAAAGCAAAAACGGAGTCACTACCGTGCTTTATTTTAATATTATGAGGAATTCCCATATACTGTCAGTTTGGTAGTTCGCAGTTTTGAAATCACAGTGACCGCACCATTGTTGTAGATCATCCTCAAAGCTGGCTCAGAATGATCTGAATCACCATCCTTTTAAGTATGTTGACATGTGTCAGTGAAATCTAAAGTTATAGGCACACGGTCTCATTGATACAGTAGCCAGTAGCGTGTGCACTGCTGGATTCAGTATACTGTATACACCAGGTTATATGACTAAATGAGACAAAAATACTGTACATTTTAAGATTTCTCTCTCGGGAGTCTCACACATACATTTTCCTCTTGGAATCAAAAGGGAAAACATATGAATCATCTGGCAACACAGTATGCTCCCTTGACATGTTCTTTTTTCTTCTTCCCAATTTATCAGTGCATTCAGCACAGCACTCACTGCTCAGAATACATTTACAGCCATTGATCTATGTATGGCCCTCATGCATTGGATGAGACCCAGTTCAATCATAACCAATGCATTCTCTGTTTGGTCATAACAATATTCAATCTCATGCTACAAAATACTTGGAAGTGTGACCAGTTGAAATGGATATCAACTGGATACCGTAGTGATGGAACAAATTAGTCATCATGTATTTTAGTCTGTGGAACCGCTTAAATAAATATAAACCTAGACTACATAAACTCCACTTATATTTTAGCCGTACAGTGGCTTCAAAAGTATTCAGACCCCTTCACTTTTTGCACAATTTATTGTGTTGTAAATTTAATTTGAAATGGATTCAATTTATTTATCAATCTACACTCAATAATCCACAATGACAAAGTGAAAACATGTTGCTGTGGCAATCCAAATTGTGGTCAGGTGGATCCTATTTGCTTGAATTATCCTTGAGATGTGTCTAGATTGGAGTCCATCAGTGGAAAATTGAATTGATTGGACATAGTAGAAAGGCACACACCTGTGAATACAAGATCCCACAATTCACACTGCATATCAGGACAAAAAAATAAGCTTTGAAGTCCAAGGAACTCTCTGTTCTCTAAATTGTGTTCCCAGGAGCACAGTGACCTCAATATTTGTGAAATGGAAGAAGTTTGGAACCACCAGGACTCTTCCTAGAGTTGGCGGTACATACCAACTGAGTAACCGGGCAAGAAGGGCCTTGGTCAGGGAGGTGACCAAGAACCCAACGGTCACTCTAACAGAGCTTCAGAAGTCCACTGCCAGAAGGACGACCATCTCAGCAGCACTCCATCAATCAGACCTCTATGGTAGAGTGTCAAGACGGAAGTCACTTGAGTAAAAGGCAGCCCACTTTGCATTTGCCAAACAGCATCTAAAGGACTCTTGAGAACAGCTACAGTTAAGTTGTAAGCAACTCGCACAATAATAATATCACACACAGTGATGTATCTGACTATTTTCAGTTACCATTCACTGACGATGGCTATTAATCGTTCGTGTAATAAATTATAATGTCAGGCTTGGACCTAACAATGGACCTAATAGCGAACTCACAGAATTTCCAATAATAGTCTTTAATAATAGGCAGGTTAAATAGGCAAAGGTCGGTTGCAGGCAAACAGGAATATACAGTCAGGTCCATAAATATTGGGACAGCAACACAATTCTCTTATTTTTGGCTCTATACACCACCACAATGGATTTGAAATGAAACGAACAAGATGTGCTTTAACTGCAGACTTTCAGCTTTAATTTGAGGGTATTTACATCCAAATCAGGTGAACGGTGTAGGAATTACAACAGTTTGTATATGTGCCTCCCACTTTTTAAGGGACCGAAAGTAATGGGTCAAACTAACAATCATAAATCAAACTTTCACTTTTTAATACTTGGTTGCAAATCTTTTGCAGTCAATTACAGCCTGAAGTCTGGAACGCATAGACATCACCAGACATTGGGTTTCATCCCTGGTGATGCTCTGCCAGGCCTCTGCTGCAACTGTCTTCAGTTCCTGCTTGTTCTTGGGGCATTTTCCCTTCAGTTTTGTCTTCAGCAAGTGAAATGCATGTTCAATCGGATTCAGGTCAGGTGATTGACTTGGCCATTGAATAACATTCCACTTCTTTGCCTTAAAAAACTCTTTGGCTTTCGCAGTATGCTTCGGGTCATTGTCCATCTGCACTGTGAAGCGCCGTCCAATGAGTTCTAGCATTTGGCTGAATATCAGCAGATAATATTGCCCGAAACACTTCAGAATTCATCCTGCTGCTTTTGTCAGCAGTCACATCATCAATAAATACAAGGGAACCAGTTCCATTGGCAGCCATACATGCCCACGCCATGACACTACCACCACCATGCTTCATGAGCAGTTTCTTTCCTTCTCCATACTCTTCTCTTCCCATCATTCTGGTACAAGTTGATCTTGGTCTCATCTGTCCATAGGATGTTGTTCCAGAACTGTAAAGGCTTTTTTAGATGTTGTTTGGCAAACTCTAATCTGGTCTTCCTGTTTTTGAGGCTCACCAATGGTTTACATCTTGTGGTGAACCCTCTGTATTCACTCTGGTGAAGTCTTCTCTTGATTGTTAACTTTGACACACATACACCTACCTCCTGGAGAGTGTTCTTGATCTGGCCAACTGTTGTGAAGGGGTTTTTCTTCACCAGGGAAATAATTCTTCTGTCATCCACCACAGTTGTTTTCCGTGGTCTTCCGGGTCTTTTGGTGTTTCTGAGCTCACCGGTGTGTTCTTTCTTTTTAAGAATGTTCCAAACAGTTGATTTGGCCACACCTAATGTTTTTGCTATCTCTCTGATGGGTTTGTTTTGATTTTTCAGCCTTATGATGGCTTGCTTCACTGATAGTGACAGCTCTTTGGATCTCATATTGAGAGTTGACAGCAACAGATTCCAAATACAAATAGCACACTTGAAATGAACTCTAGACCTTTTATCTGTTCCTTGTAAATGAGATAATGAGGGAATAACACACACCTGGCCATGGAACAGCTGAGCAGCCAATTGTCCCATTACTTTTGGTCCCTTAAAAAGTGGGAGGCACATATAGAAACTGTTGTAATTCCTACACCATTCACCTGATCTGGATGTAAATACCCTCAAATTAAAGCTGAAAAGTAGTTTGTAATCGCTAATCTAGGTAAGGGTTCAATAACGAGAAGGCAGTCGAAACAGGCAGGTACTGGGAATCCAAACAAAGTCCAAGAACAGCGGGTCAAACATGAACAGAAGGAGAATCCAAAAGCCGAAAGTTGGGGTACACAAAACGGGTCAGAACACAGGTAAATGAGACTGAATAAACACTGGAGAGAATGGCAAGAGCACCTTACAATCTGGCAAAGAACAGACAGAACAGAACAGACAGGTTTAAATAGAACGGAAACCAGGGAAATGAGAATCTGGAAGTGAGACACAGGTGAAACAAATGAAGAAAATGAATGAATGGGAAACAACTATGGAGGTCACAGGGGGAAATAAAAGGCGAAATGCTGGGGATTGAAAACAGATACGGAGAACACAGATATATACATAGGGGTGACATGGCTCAGGCAGTAAGAGCAGTCGTCTGGCAGTCGGAGGGTTGCTGGTTCGATCCCCCGCCTGGGCTGTGTCGAAGTGTCCCTGAGCAAGATACCTAACCCCCGAATGCTCCTGACGAGCTGGTCGGCGCCTTGCATGGCAGCCAATCGCCGTGAGTGTGTGTATGAATGGGTGAATGAGAAGCATCAATTGTACAGTGCTTTGGATAAAGGCGCTATATGAATGCCAACCATTTATATACAGTCCCCTCCAAAAGTATTGGTCAATTTTCTTTGCTATACACTGTAGACAACTGAGTTTGAGGTCAAAAGATGTACATGAGATGACAGATCAGAATGCCAGTATGCCAGAACCCGCTGGCATACTGAGCAACAGACATCGAACAAGTCAACCAAGAAAAACAACAGCAGTTGATGACAGAAATATTGTGAGAGCTGTGAAGAAAAACCACAAAACATCAGTCAGTGACATTACAAACAATCTCCACTGGGCAGGGGTGAAGGTATCTCAATCAACCCTTCGAAGAAGACTTAGAGTGTGGTTCTGGTAGGGAGTCGGTTAGTTTTTCCAGACATTACCCTTTTGCGCCGCTAGATAGAACCCCACACTGGAAACACAGCAACAATTGCTGGGAACATGATTTCAAAGAAATTCATATAGAGTATTAAAGATATGAGTCTAAGTAGTAAATGTATACCCACTTTCATTTGGTAACAATTTATAGTTTTTGAGTTATCAGCTATGCAAATGAGCTGCGTGGCAACTGCCAGTCAATAGCAATGCTTGGCCACCCCACACTGGAAACACAGCAACAATTGCTGGGAACAAAAATACAATTGACAGTCTACGGCAATGCATGCCCATACCACACCTGACAGACAGCAACAACTGGTGGCAAACAGTTTTTATAGAAATGAGTGCACAATTTTATATTCTCTGCAAATACATCACAATTATATCCAACTGTATTAATTTAAAAATGAAAATTGACAAAATTACAGTTCATAAATAATTTTATTCACCGAACTTTTATTTTGATAAATGCGAAACAGGTGGCCAGCAACATTTGCTAACTTCACGGAGCTCTTATTCCACACGTTTTGTCATTGGCTATTTGTCCTCATGTTTGATTCCGCCTTGTTTAAAAGCTACCTTTGGGAAGTAAGGAGCATTAGGCTAAGTTAATGTGGACCCAGGAGTACTGAGACTCGCTGGTAATTAAGATGGGTTCTCCCTACAGTTTTGACGGAGTGTTAGGAGTGGTTAATATTTCCTCTATCCGTTGGTGGATATTGTTCTTGGTGCCATTATGCGTCTTTCCAGTAGATTGCGGTCTTCCAGTTTGGCAGCCGTCTAACCTACGTTTAGTATAGCGAGGTATTTCGTTTTGTCACTTTCTAAATGCATTGTTTTCGTGGTTGTGTCGTCTTTGTCGGTCATTGGATATGCAGCACTAAGTCGCTATTCGCAACTGGTGGCGGTTGGTGTAGTTGGGTTACGTTCGCATGAACCTCATACCCGGGGGGCTTATGCTTCTCGTTTCCTTCTTGGTGTCGATCTGTTATGTGTAACACTAAGGTTAATGACACGGGTTTTGGAGTGTTCGTCCCTCGTTAGCCCAGGGCTCTATGCGGGAGACCTTCGGTGCTGCTCGTGTTTTTAGCTCTTTCTCCTAAGTCTCCTGCACGGTCTGTTGAGCCTAGGCGACCGTGTGGTGAATCTGTGGTTGCTGACTTTCCTAAAAGTCGAGTGGTGTACATGATCGTTGGAGTATCGCCCCTCTCAGAGGAGAGCTTTGCGAACTCACCGATAAGTTTGGGGTTCCATGACTGAGATCCTCGTCGCTGTTTTGTGTACACTTCCTGCCGCTGTGTTAGTGTTCCTGCATCGTCAGTTGAATTAGAGGGTTAATGTGTTTCATGTAGCCTATTCCTGTCTCCTTTTCAAAAGTAAACCTGCGTTGTCAGGAGAATTGAATTGTAAATATTGTCGTTTATTATAATGTATGTTGGTAGACCGCTTCCTCAGTCGAATTAAATGGTAAATGTTGGTAGCACTGCTTCCTCAGTCAAATTGCATTGTAAATGCTTCAGTTTATTCTAGTATGAGGGATTGTGTTCCCGCTTTGTCAATGGAATAGGAGACGGGATGTCTTGTTTGTCTTTCGTGTTCACTTTGCCATTCCCGGTTTTAGGTATGCTGTATCGCAGTTGGGAGCCTGCGTAGTTTCCCTCCCTGGCGCAGTTTGCGTAGGCTACCTAGGTCATACTTTTTCCTCGCAATTCTCAGATTAATATTGTCGACCGGTTATTACGGTCGTTTTCTTTGTTGGCTAATTGCCAGGAAATTAAGTCCCTTTATTGTTTACCCCTCCCTCCTCTGGGGTGTGTCCCTGGTCTCTAGGGATGCCCCCAGAAAACTCAGTGGTTCTCACGTCCTGTGAGTAACTTGTAGAACCCTACTCGGTTGACCTCAGATCTCACTCTACAAAAACATTCTGTCTGCCAACTTATGGAGAAATGTGTCCAAACTAATTGGGAAGAACTTCATCATGCAGCAAGACAATGACCCAAAACACACTGCCAACATAACAAAAGACTTTACCCTCTCTGCTCACCGTAGTCTTTTCTTTTTTTATTCATTTGTTTCACCTGTGCTTCAGTTAGGGTCTCTGCCTCCCACTCCATATATGTACTTCCTTCCTGTCTCTTGTCATTCATTTCCTCTGTTGCTTATTTTGTGCTTGTCAGTTGTGTATTTAAACCTATCCTTTTCTGTTTCTTGTTGCTAGTCCATCTCTCCCAGTTTTCCAAGTCTGCCCCTGTCTTTCCCCTGATTCTAGCTTTATTTTGTGACCCTGTTTTTCATATTTTCTGGTTTCACATGTGCCTGGTTTTGACCTAGTTTTGTGTGTTTTTGGATTGCTTGTTTGGACTGTTGGCAGTCTGGTTTCCAGTTCGATCCTCTGCTTGGGATGTGTCGAAGTGTCCCTGAGCAAGACACCTAACCCTTAAATGTTTAGGTGTCTTGCTCTTGGATTGCATTATTGGATCTTCCCTTTGTTAATAAAGCCTGCCTTTTTACGATATTCCTGAGTCTGCTCTGCCCAGTTCCTGACATATACCATTTATGGTCTTGTCCATCAATCAATCAAAATTCTGGTCAGAAGTAATAGAATTTCTGTCTGCAATGCTCAGCATTCAAGGTTGACAATATTCAACCAAGAACTGTTCAGCATATCATCTCATTAGCATTTCTTTCTGTAAAACAATGAATACTCATGAATTGGAAAGTTTAAAAAACCTACCGGTTGTGGCATTTACAACTGGCTTTGGGAATTTGACATACAGACATAAATGTGATTAAAATACAACAAATAGTTTCTTATCTGTTTATTTTTTCAGAACAAGAACATTGGTGTGTGTAGTGGGGAGCTGCAGTACTTGGTGAAAGTTAGCTCCTCTTCTGTCCACCCATACACCCTTTCATTTTTGAAGCCAGTATGGCAAGTTTCGCCACAAATAGCATGTACTCTTGGAAGGAAATCTCGTCGTTTTTGTCCTCGTCCATCGCCTGGAACATACCTTCCATTGCTTCATCAGGCATCTGCTCAGGGGAGGCGAACACAAAAGATAACAATTAGAGACATTAATTTATCATTACCGCCAATATAAAGCGCCTTTATCTAAAATACTGTACAATTGATGCTTCTCATTCACCAATTCATATAGACACTCACACATGCCAACGGCAATTGGCTACCATGCAAGGCCACGTAACCAGATCAACAGGTGCATTTAGGGGTTAGGTGTCTTGCTCAGGGACACTTTGACACAGCCATGGCGGGATTGAACCAGCAACCCTCTGCTTGACAGACGACTGCTGTTATCGCCTGAGCTAATGTTGCCCTCTATCTATAACTGTGATATGCATGTTGACCTCGTATAGTAGGGCTCATAACGCTCAATTTTATTAAATATTAAAAAAGGTGAATTGGCCAAAAATACCAGGATGCTGATTGCAGTATTGTAATCAGTGTATAAACTGGTGTCAACCTTGTAATGAGGGTCAATATAGGCATATGTATTGAAATCATTCAGTGTTAGTTATTAAATCAATGTCAGTATTGGTATTGCCATTGTATTGTATGGCAGTACTGGTGTCAGTATTGTGATCTGTGTCTGTGCTGCTAATGATGCTGTAGTTCATGTGCAAGGCCTCTCACCTGCGTGCCGCCACCCTTGGCCTCGGCCTTGAACAGTTCCTTCAGCTCATCCTTGGTGAGGGTTTCTTTGTTCCCATCTCTGCCGGCGTACTTGTCGAAGATAAACTGGAGTCCAGCAATGCAATCGCACATGCATATTTGGGCTGGGAAAGAAGAGATATGGAGATAACAGCTCATCAACTGCACCAACCAAGACAGTCCTCTAGGTGTTGCCAGTGAGACCTCTGCGGCTCTGCTGTTCAGACTCAGACAACAGGGCTGACTCTGATCCATTGCTCTGGTCTGTTGCAGGCGGAAAACAACAGACCTAAGTGGCCCTCCGTGAAGGAAACAGCCAAACCCGGATTATTAGCTGAGGCTCTAATTGTAACTGTGGATGATTATAAAGATGTTGTGTGTATACCAATAGGATAATTACTGGCACAGCATTGTAGAGAGGAGAGGAGGAAAGGTAAATGTTGGGGGGAATTATCACGTGCATTTAAAATAAAATAATGAAAAACTATTTTACAGCTGCAAAAAAATAAAAATGAATAAATGATGAACCACACAGAGAATCTGAAATTAAGATTTGAGGTGAATGGAGGGAGAAGGAAAGCAGAAGGAGTGAGGGGAGGGAGCAGAGAGAAAGGGAAAGAGGGGTGGGGTGGGGTTCAAAGACTCAAGTTGCGCGATTCTCTCAGTGGAAACAGGAAGAGTAGGCGGGCCACGCCCCAGTCACTCTGTCTCCCTCTCTAATCTCCGACCTGCTCTCTTTTCACATTTTCATATCCCTCTCCTTCTCTCCTCATCTTGCCCCTTCTTGTACACATAGAAACCGGAGTGTGCTTGTTTTGTTTTCTTGTTTTGAGAGCTCTTCCCTCTCCCTCTCTCTCTCCCTCTCACCCTCTCTCTCCCTCTCACCCTCTCTCTCCCTCTCTCCCTCTCCCTCTCATTCTCTCTCCCCCTCCCCCTCCCTCTCCCTCTCTCACTCTCTCCTTCCTTCCCACTCACCCTCTCCCTCCCTCCCTCTCTCTCTGTCTGTTTGGCTGAAGGGCGTGGTGCATGCATGGAAGCAGATCCATGCCTCCATAATGTACAAGCAGAAATGCACACCCCGAGGGGCATATTTCAACAACACAGTTTTTACAATAAAATAATCAATAAACACATAAATAAAAAAGCAGTAGTTATTAATTTAGAGCTTGTAGCATTGAGAGAATACAGATGGAATACTAAAAAGAAAAGGCTATTTTGTTTTGAAGAACAATTCGTAACAACAGTGAGATTGTTTAGACAAAGGATAAATTATCAAACAATATGGACATCAGCCACAGGATAATTTTGAGATTAAAATATTTTTACTTACGTTCCATTTTATGAGCAGTAAGGAATAGAAGATGGAGTGGAATAAGTTCTTAAGAAGGAGCTGTGTGTGTTTTATATTGCTGCCACCAGTCCCCTCCCCAATCCCTCCTTCCCCTCCTTCTTTATGTTTAATTGGACCAGTGTGTACGTGTGAGAGATCATGTGATCAAAGTGTCAGGTTGAGGGGATGAAGGAGTTTGGCCTGTTTAAAAAAAACAAAATTGTAATCATTAGTTTTTTAAAGACCATCAAGTCTCTCTCTCTCTCTCTCTCTCTCTCTCTCTCTCTCTCTCTCTCTCTCTCTCTCTTTCTCTCTCTCTCACACTATTTTATTGACAATTTTTTACTTTTGCCCCCAAAATATAGAGTGGTTCAGAAGGTATTCACTTTTTGATCGCTTTTATGTTTGGGGTCAAATTGAGCCCAACAGTTTAAATAAACACTTTGGTTATCGCCATTATTTCAGAGCCTAAGGAACAGTAGGTGAAAGTTTGGCACCTGTATGAGAAAGTGCCACCAGAATCATCCACAAAGAAATATGAGATAAAAATAAAAATATATTTTCTTTTCATTTTATACAGTCACAGAGGGTCAAAAGAACCCTACACAACACATTTGTATGCAAAGTTGGTACAGAACATACCATAGCAGTATGTTTATGGCATGTTTACCATTTAATCTCAAATGAGAAAATCATACAGAATCTGTATGATACAAGGTTAAAAGAAAGACGTGCACTGATGCAAGGATTTTTATTGAATTTATTATAGACCATTGGCAATGCATGGAATACCTTTGCCAAATAGTGTTGTACTAGCAGAGATCATGGAGGATTCAAACCATGCCTTTGTCTCGTGTCAATTGCCCTCTAGACGACAATCAAAAATAGCATCAGAGCATCCAGTATTTTGTTTCATATTTTGTAATGTATAGTCATATGAAACGTTTACATGCAGTGCAAATAACAAATGTATCTTATGTTAAAATGAATGAGTCAAATGTAGTCATATGTAACAGGGTATATGTACTTCAGTTACTACAGACAGTGTATAATAAAGATCAGAAAATTGTGAATTGTAAAATAAATATCCTGTTACCACAGTTGTGAAAAAGATAGATAAGTAATAAAGATTTATGGTTTGGGTTTGGTGAACCAAGATGAACTAAATTGGCCATTCACATTTAACATTTTTACGGTTTTATTCTCCAGTCATTTGTGTCTCTTTGCCTGTGTTCTCTCCATGATTTGTTTGTTTCAGTGGAGAATGTAGCAAAGGGTGGGGTCCTTCGTCTATAGAGCGTGATCTGGCATGCACTGGGTTTCAGCTGGTATTTCAGGTTTCTCAGTGTGCCAACTCCCTCTCACCAGAACTGGCTCAACTGTCAGAAACATTCTCCCAGGTCACAGCTATTGCACAAAGGTAAGGCTGGAAAAACGCCCCACCTGTAAATCAAAATAAATGCATATAAAATAAATGCTGCTCTGGAAAAAATGAACAGACAACTATTTTTTAAGGAGGATTGGGGTTACTCAACCAAATACTGATTGCCAAACCATTCCGAAGGGAAGATTTTCTTTGTTTTTGAACATTGTTATTTTCATTAGTTATTTATGGGCATAAACTTCTTTAATCTTCTTTAATTCAGTGTGTTACAACGTGGTGTATTTTTAGCATGTGGACCCGTTGTCATTTTCTGCCAATAAATGACTGAATGTTCTGAATGACAATATCTTTTCTTGTTTGGAATTAAAGTCAATCGTCTGAAAAATTTGCATACAGACAGATATCCATGAACTGTGAAATGGACAATTTTCACGTCCAGCTGAAACCTTTCTGTGTGGGTGCTTGGGAGTAACCTTAACAATTATAATACATATTATGTGAATTAAAACGTACACTTATTAATTATTCACAGGTCATTTAAAAATAAAGTTGTGATTCCTGAGCTAATTAAGCAAATGAAAGCCCAGCAAACTCAGATTGTGAATGGACAGGCAGTGCTGATGCAGTCACTTCATATTTTGCCTACCATGGAAGTAGGGGGAGTCCATTAAAATGAAGATTTTTATTTCATTTATCATACACCATCATCAATGCAGGGAATGCCTTTGCCAAGTAGTGTTGTAGCGGCTTGTAGAAACTCTGGATGGTATGTTCAAACACGTCAGGTGTTCAATCAATGTCAAGCTGTTTATTCATACATTTGCGTGGTGCGGTATTAATTTAAAAAATATTTTAAAAATACAAGAAATTCTGAAGGTCAAATAGGCCCTAGTCCTAGTCCTTACCTTATCCTAGACCCTTGTACAGGTAGCTGTTGAAATTGTACTTCCCTCTAGGGTCTTTCACTGCACTTATCCCTGGTTATGGGTATGCACTTTACACTTTGTGCTCAGAGATGCTCTTCTGCATACCACTGTTGTAATGCGTGGTTATTTGCATGACTGTCACCTTCCTGTCAGCTTTGACCAGTCTGGCCCTTCTCCTCTAGCTCTCATTAACAAGGCGTTTCTGTCTGCAGAACTGCTGCTCACTGGATTTTTTTGTTTTTGTTTTTGCACCATTCATTGCAAACTCTAAAGACTAGTGTGAAAATCCCAGGAGATCAGCAGTTTCTGAGATACTCAAACCACCCTGTCAGCCACCAATCATTCCACAGTCAAAGTCACTTAGATCAAATTTTGTCTCTATTCTGATGGTTGATGAAGCTCCTGACCCATATGTACATAATTGTATGCACTGCACTCTAGCCAAAAATGTTCCTAATAAAGTAAAATATGTGCAGTAGTGCCCTCCATAATGTTTGTTTTTATTGATTCGACTGTATTCCACAATTTTAGATTTGTAGTCACATAATTCACATAAAGTGCAGATTCTCAGCTTTTATTAAAACTGTGGGGTTTATATAAATATTTGGTGAAATTATCTTCACATTACGACAGCTAGCAATAAACCAACTGCTCTGGGTCTGTGATCTGATATCCCAGGACAGATTTTCAGGGACTTCCGTTTTTCCACGCCCCCGGTAGCTAACATCCAATTAGGGCAGCTCTCAGCCAGGGCTTACCTGCCTATCCCCGAGAGGCTGATTGGCCACAGCAACATCGAACCAGTGTGGATGACAAAGAGGAGGGGGTGGGGTTTTTGCCACTGTATATGTTCAAAATCTTTCTTCTTCTGCCAAGATTCTGCTTGCGCCCAAAGATCACCTACCCAAGATTTAAAGGGTATTTCTTTACATTTTGGTTTCACCATGTAGAAATTACACTACCACCCCCATTCCATGGCACCCCGATGTTTGTATTACATTACATTACTGTGGAAACTTTTAAACGAGGTCTAAAAACCTACCTTTTTTCTAGAGCCTTCTGCTAGATTAAAAAAATTTTTTTCTTATGTTTTGTATTTCTTTTTTAGCACTTCTGCTTTTTAATCTGTAGCACTTTGAGATTTAAAAAATATATATAAAGCGCAATACAAATAAAATGTATTATTATTTATTATTATTCATTACACTATTGGCATTTGGCAGACGCTCTTATCCAGAGCGACGTACAGTTGATTAGACTAAGCAATGCAGGGTTAAGGGCCTTGCTCAAGGGCTCAACAGCTGTGCTGATCTTATTGTTGCTACACCGGGGATTTAAACCACCGACCTTGTGGGTCCCAAGGTCGCGACAGGCCGTGTACAACCAATCGTTGTACACGCGTGTTTTGCCTCTATAAACATGCATGTTTCTCGCTCACTCAGTTGCTCAGTGGCTTCCCGGCTGCAGTTAGAAGAGAGCTTTTAGTATCTAGTCTTGATTCTCGGCTTTTGGTTGTCTTTGGAGTCTCTTACTGGTTTCTCAATAAGAGGACCAGAACTGGACTAATGAAAGTGAAGGGAGCCATTATGAGGCTGATGAAAACAACAGTCACATACATGAAAACACTCAGGAGGCAGGTGGGAATGTGTTAGTGAGTGCTGTCTACAGAAGACGTCATGAATGGAACCTTATGAAAACAAAAACATGTCACTTGCAATAGCAAATGTTCCACTCTTGTCATATACAGTGGCTTCAGTATTCCCACCCTGTCACGTTATTGTGTTGTAAATTTGTAAATTATGCCCATCAACCTACACTCAATAACCCATAATGACAAAGTGAAAACTTTTATAGAAACTTTTGAAAATGTATTAAAAATCAAAAACTGAAATCATTTACATAAATATTCAGACCCTTTGCTGTGGCACTCCAAATTGTGGTCCGCTGCATCCTTGAGATGTGTCTAGAACTTGACTCGACACCACCTGTGGCAAATAAAAAAGCAAAACAAAAAAAAGGAACAGTGAAAGGAAAATATGCATGATTATGGATGGACTGGATTGAGATATGGTATTGCATGGAGAGTGTTTCTGGAGTATGTGAGTATATGTTGGTTAGGGAGGGGTTGGGGGATTTGACTTGAATGATTTTATGAATGGACCCCTAATGTTTGCCAAGTGTGAGCTTTGGTGCTGGTGTGAGATTGGTTCCATGGATACGTGTTCTTTGAGAAGATTTAAACATTGTGTTATGTCAATTTTGTGTCTTGTTTTCCAGTTTAAG
This sequence comes from Conger conger, assembly GCF_963514075.1. NCBI lineage: Eukaryota > Metazoa > Chordata > Actinopteri > Anguilliformes > Congridae > Conger > Conger conger. The sequence goes on along the minus strand of NC_083768.1, from coordinate 43,021,603 downwards.
AGGATGGTTTTCTTGGGGATAGCTAGGGCAATGAGTATAGGTTTATTTTGATTTGGTGGGTTGATTGTTAAGAGGTCTCCAAGTAGACACAGGGATGGACAGAGTGGAATGCTACAGCTCATAATGAGAAATATTTGGTCTGTGACTTGTTTCCAGAAATGGTGAGTTGGCGGGCAGAGCCTGGTTGAGTGGAAGTAATTATCTGGGGTATTCAAAGAGCAGTGAGTGCAAGTGTCTGAGTCCACAAATCTTTTGGTGGGTGATATGAGTTCTGTGAATGATCTTGTATTGTATTAGTTGCAGGTTAGTATTGGTGGTCACCGTGAAAGTGTTCCTACAGATTTGAGTCCAGAAGTCTGAATTGTAGCAGAGTGATAAGTCTTTTTCCCAGGCTTGGATGGGGAGGGACATTGTTAGGTCTGTGATTGATTAGTTTGTATAATTTGGAGATCAATTTTTTGGTGTTGATTATTTTATTAATTTCATCCATTAGCGAAGGTGCTTGTAAGTAGTTATTAATTATTTTTATTTGATATTTTAATACAGATTTTAATTGAAAGTACTGGAAGTATTGCTCTTTCCCAATATTATACTTATGGACCAAATCCTGGAAGGTGATGAAGGTGCCATCCTGAAAGATGTGTTGAAGATGTGTGATACCTTTTTGTTTCCATGAGGTGAAGGAGAGTGGTGTTTTGTTAATCAATCAAGAAGTCAGGATTGTGCCATATTGGAGTGTATTTGCATGGGGTCATTGTGAATTTAAATTTTGTTTTGATTTTGTTAATTTTCTGCCAGTTGTTGAAGTGTTTTTGAAGCAGTTGTGGCGTTTTATAGAGGCACTGAGGAATGGTAGATCGGAGATGGAAATTTCTTTCGGGACAAGACTCTGACTGTCCTTGCGTGGCCCAGCCAAAGCCTAAAGCTATGCTGCTCCACCAGAGCAGCATAGACCAGCTTGGGCCTGCATGTTTTTTCAGCAGGGTGTGCTAGCTTGAAAACGTCTTTTTATTTCAAAACAACCTCGCCCACAGGAACCAGCGGTTTAACCTGTTTTAAAAGTAAATACTTCTGCAGCCAGCAAGAGCCTCACAATCTTTTTGTTTTGTGCAGCTCCTACAATATTTTATTTATTGTTATTTAGCCATTTTGTTTCCTCTTAAAATTGGCTGTGTTGTTGGTCTTTTATGTGTTCATATTGTTTCATTCTGACATGGGCACTGAGCCGGCAAAGAGGTAGTCGGAGGACTGAATTGCTCTTAGCCCTGAAAGGCATTGAGGAACCTGGTAGTTCTGCTTTTCTTTGTTTGGGTGGTTCACCTGGAGAAGATTTTCTTTGGTTTCATAAAAAAAAAAATGTTTTCCGTGTCTCAGGAAGAACCCTGAGATAGCCTTATTGAAACTCTTCCGCTGCTTTGGAGGAATCTTGTGTATCCATGGCTTAAATTCTTGCAAAACAAAATTATTACACATAACAGTGCATTTAAAACACTCATGACACTTACTCTCTAAACACAAAACAAGGCAGACATAACAAGTGCAATCATTAAACAGTGAAATCATAAAATAAAGTGAAAATTCGAGAGGCTCAGGATAACATAAACGAACCAGTAACAAAAATGAATAAAAAATAATTTTAGTAAATCAGTTCTTCAAATTCTAATAAGGGAGTCCATTGTCATTATTCAAAGGGTAATCCCTCCTCTAGGGTAAGGTGGGGCAAAATTATGTGGTTTATTGAGGGCGGGTTGCGATTATGGTACATGAAAAAACTATTGTTGGCTATGTTGCGTGACAGGAGGCTTACCGCAGATCTTTATGGTTCTTCTCTTGCTTTGGGCTAGGCTCCAACCGGGAACACCCCGGTGAGGAGAGCAGTTCAGCACAGCCCCGGCAGGTCTGTCAACATTTTTCTGTATTCACGTTTTCCTGTATTCTGAGTGACCCCCTGGTGGCCTCTAGTGCTAGTGCATGCCCTGCGTTTGAAGTGCTGTGCTCTGTTCTGGCCGTCCTGGTCCTACACTGTGTCGATTCTGGTCATGCCCTGTGTCTGTTCGGTGCGGTGTACTGTTTTGGCTGTCCTGGTCCTACACTGTGTCGATTCTGGTCGTGCTCATGTCTGGTGGTGTGGTGCTCGTTCTCTGTGTAATAGTCAGAAACGGCTGATCTCTTGAGATTTTCACACACACTAGTCTCTAGAGTTTGCAAAGAATGGTGCAAAAAAATAAAAGAATCCAGTGAGCAGCAGTGGGCGGCACGGATGGTGCAGTGGATAGCACTGTCGCCTCACAGCAAGGAGGTCCTGGGTTCGAATCCCCGTCTGTGTGGAGTTTGCATGTTCTCCCCGTGTCTGCGTGGGTTTCCTCCGGGTACTCTGGTTTCCTCACACAGTCCAAAGACATGCAGGTTAGGCTGATTGGAGAGTCTAAATTGCCCATAGGTATGAGTGTGTGAGTGAATGGTGTGTGTGCCCTTCGATGGACTGGCGACCTGTCCAGGGTGTATTCCTGCCTTTCGCCCAATGTATGCTGGGATAGGCTCCAGCCCCCCTGCGATCCTGTTCAGGATAAGCGGGTTAGGATAATGAATGAATGGATGAAGGAGTGAGCAGCAGTTCTGCAGACAGAAATGCCTTGTTAATGAGAGACGTCAGAGGAGAATGGCCAGACTAGTCCACGCTGACAGGAAGGTGACAGTAACGCAAATAACCACACATTACAAGGGCGGTGGCATGGTGCAGTACCGGTTTGTACCACTGGAGGGTGGTGTGGTCGGTTGACAGACTTTTCAGCCTATTCATCACAGGTGTAATCATTTCTGTGCAATCAGACTGCACCCTTGTTAAACCCTCCTCTCACAGCACTCAGGTGCTTTGGTCTAATTCGCGTTACGCTGAAGCTGGTAAACGGTAACGCTGGTTCTCTGAGTTTGTAGGCGTCTAATACGCCCTTTGTTAGATTATTAGTTTATTTTCAGCAAGAGAACTCTCCCTTTGTTAGTTTACTATTCTATTTTCATTGAGAATAGTGTTTGCGGTAGTCTATTCTCCCTGTGTTAGTTTATTTGCTAATACAAGTTCTTTTTCCACCTGTTTGGGATCTATTTAAGTTCACCTTCTTTACCCTTCCCTTTGTCAGAGGTTTTTTACCGGTGGGGTAGTTTTCAGTTAAAGGTCATCCCTTCTTTTATCTTTTCGTTTTCCTGTCCCTTGAGCCTGCTTTGCAGATTTAGTGGTTGTTCGTTTGCAAACAGCTTTTAGGAACCCTGGTGTCTGCGTTTGGCCTAACACCCCACACCCCACCTTACAAGTGATACGCAGAAGAGCATCTCTGAATGCACAACACATCGTAACTCTAAGTGGATAGGCTACGGCAGTAAAAGGCTAAAAAATAAGTATGATAAATACCTAATAAAGTGCTCACTGAGCGTGTACCGTAATTCCACTCCTGGTGTGTCGCCGCAGGAGGGATGGCAAGAATTACAGAAGCAGAGCGGAAGCCACACGCCCGGAACGTAACGCGTTTCTCCTCACCATGAACACCCAGTGACACACTGCTCTTGCTGTGCTCAATGTCTCACCCCGCGTTCACCACCTTGAGGTGTGTCGGCGTAGGCAGGGTGGCTACCTGGAGCTAGGACATTGCCATCATCGCCACAGATAGTCGTTCCATCGCTTGTGCCACCAAGGTGTTGGACGACTTCTGTGTGGCCACTGGCGCCCTGGTCAACAGGGACAAGAGTGAACTGTTTCTGTCTCCACATTGGAGTGAGGAGCTGACCGTTTCCTTCCCTGTGCATAGGAATACCATCAAGCTCCTGGGGGTGAGCTTCCAGGCTGATGGAGGAGGGAGAACCAGCTGGGAGGGAGCCCTCCGCCACGTCCAAAATAGCTGGAGTGCGCAACCCTTGACAATGGCGGGTAAGATTCTCATCCTGAAGGCAATCGTCCTACCCATTCCGCTCTATGTGGGGAGGGTGTTTCCCCCAGACAAAGCCACCGGTAAGCTAATCACCCGGTTGGCTTTCCGCGTTGTCTGGGGGAGTAACATGGAAAAACTAAAACATGTCACCCTCCTCAAGGAGGAGCGGAATGGGGGGCAATGGGCTTGGGTCTGCTGGACCTCACCACCCCTTATAGCTGCCCCCTCCCCCCACGTCTACCGAGCCCTGAAGGACTTTGCCTACAGGACGGGTCTGCCCAGGGCTGGCCTAACCTCGTGGAGCTACAAAATGATTATGGCTCACTTAAGATCTGACCAAATTGTTACGCTCCCGAGGGGTGGGCCAGACCGGGACCCGCAAGTCATCTGGGCAAATGTAACACACGAATGTCTTACAAACAAACAGAAGGACATTGCCTGGATGACTGCCCATAGGTGTCTAACCACCAGGACTACATATCGCCGGCACTTGGCCCTCACTGATCGCTGCCCACACGGATGCACTGACCCAAAACACATACACCACCTGTTCTGGGAGTGCTCCGTGGCCAGGTGGGTCTGGGGCCTTGCTTGTTCCTCTGTCTTCCTTAGCAGGTTTCTGCCGAGGTCTTCCCTGACGGCTGAGGGCACCCTCGACGGTCCGCCCGGGGGGGAAGCAAGTCCGATGAGCTCCAGCGTCAGTGGAGGACCATTAACGCCGTGAAGCAGGTCCTGTGGGAGGCGAGGAACATCAAGGTCCACCAAAAGACATCCGTAGACCTGGTCACTCTTCGGAGGCGGATTCAGAACCTCCTCCAGGACGGCATCATTGTGGAAACAAAAATCTGGCTAGAGAGAAGTGAGGGGTGGATCATTGGAAGGAATTTATCATATAGTCCACCCCCAAAGGGACACAGAAGGGACACAGAAGCCTCTCAGGACCGCAAACCTGAGCAAAATAGACTTCTGCTTTTCTTTACATTTATGCCCGTATGGGATTTCTTAATCGACCCTTTGTTTCTTTGTATTTTGTGTTGATTTTGCTAAGTTTTGTGCTTCTTATTTTTAATAATTTGTTTCAACACTTTTTCCCAAAGTTTCATTTAAATCATGTCTTTGTTCTTTAGTTTAAGTGTAGTAATAGTGTTTTTGTTTGTTAAAATAATTATTTAGAGTTATTGAGTGTCTTTTAAAACAATTTCTTTTTTTTTTTAAACTGTAAAGAATTAGAAAACAACCAATAAAACCACGAACACCCAGTGACACACTGCTCCTTTGCTGTGCTCCATGTCTAACCCCGCGTTCACCACCTCTGTAATGCTGCTCAAAGTGTGTCAGCGTAGGCGGGCTGGCAAGAAATACAAAGCAGGAGAAGTGTGTCCGCGAATGTGAGTGTATTAATACAGGCCGGGGTGTAATTAACGCAACATGACACTTCAAGAAGAAAACTATGCCTAAGGCTACTCCCAGAGCTCTCTCTCTCTCTCTCTCTCTCTGTCTCTCTCTCTCTCTAGTTCTCTCTCTCTAGTTCTCTCTCTCTAGTTCTCTCTCTAGTTCTCTCTCTAGTTCTCTCTCTCTAGTGCTCTCCCTAGTGCTCTCCCTAGTGCTCTCCCTAGTGCTCTCCCCGGTCCTGTACCGAGCTCTCTCTGGGAACCTCTCTCCCCGGTCCTGTACCGAGCTCTCTCTGGACACTGTTCACCTTGGTAGTGAACGGAGGCTTTGGGTGCACTGACTAACACCATAAGCATATAAAATAAAATTGTGAACCGCTTCTCCAACGTGATGCTAAAAGTGAAACCGAAACCAAATAAACTAGGTAGTCTGATTAGTTAATCCGGCTAGAGATCAAGAGGTTCAGTTATAGTTCAGACCAAATGTCAGAATGGGGGGAAAAATGTGATCCTGAAATGTGGAATGATTGTTGGTGGTGAAGTGGATGGGTTACAGCAGCAGACAAATAAGTCCAAAAAATAAATGTAATAAATACCAAATAAAGTGGCCAGAGTGTATAGTGCCTTGTAATTAAAATATAGCCTGAAGTCTGAAGTACATCCTATTTTTCAATATTCTACAGAATATTTCACTTTTTTCTCTCATTTAGCGACCAGAGGTTGAACACGTATGTTCATGTTACAATATAATAATGTATGTATGCCGTGCAAATATCTTTTTTTTATTATTCAGCTACAGATTTCTCTCAGTATTTTACTCTGTGTACCTTTTATTTTATTTATTTTATTTTTTTGAGTCACTAGAGGGCGGTAGGACCACAAGGATTCCCGCTGTGTCTGGTAAACTTCCCATGATGGTGTCAGATGCACCGTTTGACTTTTAAACAGCGATCGCAATGGCACACTTTTTCAAAGCGTGGGGTTGCCTTGAGCACACAATTCGACTGTGAGCTGCTGTCATAGGCGTAGATTTCATTTCAACTTTGAGGAAGACACACAGCTGGACCTCCTAGTTCCACGTAACGGCGAATGCATAGCCTATACGCGATCAAGTCATAGGACAGTACTGGACATGTCACCCCCCAACTCAGGCAAGTGCTACAGGTAAGGTAGCAAGTGGAAAAATTTAGGAAGGCCTGGAATACAAGGAACATGACTGGAAAACGTGATATGCTAATTTGGAATCACAACATCCCCTGAGTACTGATTTAATTATTATATAATATTGAATATATAAATTTATTATAAATAATGAAAATTATTATTATTGTAATTATAATTATATAATAACTACTAGACCTATATAATTTTGGTAATAACAACAACATCATCACCAACAACCACCACAACAACAATGACAATATATTATTATTATTTTTATTATTATTATTATTATTATTATTATTATTATTATTGGCATTGTTATTGTAGTAGTATTTCGTTTTCGCTACCACCATGGAAATATGTAATTTACCCTTAACTGTTATAAAAAAGGCATATTTCGAACAACTTTTAGTGTAATATTAAATATTTTTAGACGTCAATCGAGCTTCAGCTCTGAATGCCGATAGTGCTGCTTCCCCTGCTTCGTAGCTTCGTACCGTTATGCTTGCACACACTTGTTACCGGTTTCATTTTCTCCCTTAAGTGTTTTGGTATATGGTCCATACTGCGGAATAAGGTTGATGCAGTAATCTTTGCGCGTCTTTCGGCAGATTGTCACTGGGTTGTGCGGATCCTAATCATACAATACATCCATTTATTTGCTGAGAGACCACACGCAAAGATAATCTTACTACGACAGCACGCGCAAACACACGCTGGGCTTTAACACAAACTCATACATACACAGGCGCGCGACCAAACACACACACACACACACACACACACACACGCACACAGGGCGGCGCCTGTCTATAAAATGCTGGAGGCAACATTTTCCAATCTCTGCCTATGACTTCTCCTTCAACCCGCTAACACCATTCGTCTGCTTGGTAAGAAACCATTCATGCTATTTGTAGGATACAACATGTAGCGTCTTGCAAGTTACAGCCCAGGCAAAACCACTAATTAATCCAAAATTGTGGGATTAGTCCAAAAGTGTGCTCCTGCAGTGTCAGATCGTTTCGCAAACTTAATTGTGCATTCGCTATTTTCTTCTTCTCGTGAATTCTGCTGTTCCATAAATGTGTGCTATACGTGCCTGCCACGCGGAGCGGGAAAGTCTTACCTGGGACTGCTGTCACTAGCCTACGTGTATTGTATTTCTGAACTTGAATTCCAGAAAACTACTGAGAATTGTGCTGTTCGTGAAAACGCATAGTCTACAGAAATGAAAATTACTTTTAAAATTCAGTTTACACTTTTTCAAATATTACTTTTCTGTAATAGAGCTGTAACACCAAATTGAATAAGATGTAATACTTTACGAATAATGTCGTGATTTTTGTACTGTAGCTAACGGTATAATTCTAGTTATTTTTAGTCAATAGAAACATGTTCCAAAAGTAATAACTAATAGTGTGCATTAGCCTAATTTGTTTCTCACTCATTCCGTTAGTTCGCCTTATTCTAACCTGGCATTGCTTTTGCCTTTTGTCTCGCCCGTTTTAATTCGTCCGTCACTGCCCTGACTCGCCCTTCTATTCACTTACGGAGTCGCTATTTACCACTTTTCTCTTCAAACTTAATGTCTACCCAGTAAAATGTAAAATTCAACCTCAGTCTTCAGAATATTAGTTACTGTACATCCTGGTCCTCTACACTGTGTGGGTGTTTCAATGGATTGCACGTAGCTACTGTAGGTTGCACGTACGTACAGAATGTGACCGGAGTTCTCAGATAATGTGAGAGAAGGGATAATGTGGAAATTGAAAGTTTTCCTGCTGGAACCGCACTTTTGCTCTAGACATTTGTTCCTTTGCATCTTCTTTCCACCGTCAGATGTTTCCTACTCCACCCCAACACACTCAAACACAGTCAGCCTCTCTGTGAAACTCACGCCCCCTCGTGAGACCCTAAAAGCTACCTTGTAATTTGCAGTGGTACGTCACCGTGCCAAACTCTTTATCTCTTTAATCTATTTCTCTTCATCTCCCGACATCAAAGCCAAGTTCTTAGCGTATATCTTCATATGAAGGGGAATTACACTCAGGAATATATTAATTTGTCGTTTATACGTTAACATTGTTTCAATAGTAATACGGTACATTTGCAAGAAAACTTTGGAGCCTTTATTTTTCATGTGTAGTCTGACTCATCATGGACTCGCTCAGTGGACCAGCAAAATTGTAGTAAAAATGCAAAAATGTTCCAACCCCACCCCCTTTTTCCCTTTCAACTTTAGAATATTTTGGTGCCACGCCTCATATTTCTATGTGTCTTCCCTGGTATTACAAAACAGATCCACAAGTTTCAGTTATCGCATAAATGTAATCTATTACTGGAAATGCAATTTACAAATAGCCTTAATTAATAGCCAGCTAGCCACAGTAATGGTCTAGCACACATGCTCAATGTGAAACATCACGATAGTGTGCTTGCTGTTTAGCTTGATGTATTTCTGGTAAATATTTATTTCTATGATTCCTACTATTGGTAATGACTCATATAAAGAGGTTTGTTGTATTAATTCAGTGTGTGTGTGTGTGTGTGTGTGTGTGTGTGTCCTCATGAGCAACAGTACACCAGGACACTAACCTCATTTTAGTACTATACTGTAAGTACAGTATGCTGCTGCTCTGCTAATTAGTATGAATGTGTTGCATGTAGAGTTTGTCTCTCTCTGTCTGTTACAATCAGCCTCCCTGGCCGGTCGCAACACAACATTGGAAAAAACATAATAATTAATTAACCCTCCTATTATGTTAAGATTGTATAACCGGTTTTACGTTTGGGGTCAAATTGAAATAAACAAAAAAATATTGTTATCGAAAAAGGTAACACATAGTGTGTCTCACAAATTTCTATAAATTTATAAATTAGACAAATCTGTGAGAAACATCTCATTTTAGAGCCTAAGTTGTATATTTTATATTTTATACAGTTAGAGAGAGTCAAAATAACACTGCACAACACATTTATATTGGTTGGTTATGTTTAATTCTAGGTCGTGTACCAACCATAGCATAGCATTATGTTTATTGCATTTTTACTACATTCAATCCCACCATTTAATCCCACCAAATTAGAAAATTAGAAAAATCATACAGTATCATTATAAAAAAAGGTTAACTGGTTTTTAAGAAAAGTCAAACACTGAATGGGGTCAAATTGACCCCAAACATAATAGACTAAAGACGAAAAACAAGAAATGTGGGCGGCGTGGAACCCTGTTGGCAACTGTTCCTCCCTCAGGTCTTCATTTAGGGTTCCCCACAGGTGCCAGCAGTCCTGCAGTCAGAGTTAAAAACACTGCACACCTAACCCGCGCTTCTCGGAGCAGCAGGAGGGGTGCGGGGGACGTAACGCTCTGTGTCTCCCTCCCCAGTCTAGCCAACCTGTGCTGCGATCATGCCATCGGAATTGGAGAACGCCATGGAGATGCTCATTAAGGTCTTCCACCGCTACGCGTCCAAAGAAGGCGACAGCAACTCCCTCTGCCGCAGGGAGCTGAAGGACCTGATGGAGAACGAGCTCTCTAGCTTCCTCAAGGTGGGCCTTCCCTTCCCAGTGGGCGAAAGACCAAATCCAGACGAGTCCAGTTTAGCTCTGGCTTCACCTGGATATACACCTGGATATTCGCCTTTCACTTTTCAACCAGATATTTCTGGGTTTTCACCTGAACGTCTCGATATCTAGACGTCTCTTAGACCAACATGCTGTCTCTAGCCGGGTGAAACCGCACAAATTAGTCTGTTTGTGTCAAAACACCTCTCAGTTCCAGATTGGTCTAGATTCTTTCTTTTGCTCACTGGGGTGCCTCATCTCTCTCCTACTCTCTTCCTTCTTCTATCTCTCTCAACCTCTCTTGCTCTCTCTATGTTCATCTCTCCCTCTCCCCACTCGACCTCCAGTTATAAAACTAATGTATATTTCTCAGTAGACATTGCATTTAAGTAATTAGCAGATGCTAATATTCAGAGCTTTCACAGATCACTTTTAATTCCCAAGATAGGAATCAATTATTAATCTAACGTTAGCTAACGTGCTGTAGCGGGTGATTGCATAGGGGAGATGAGGTGGCAGCAGGGCTGGAGGAATCTGTTGAACCCCAAAAAACAAAGCGGACATTTTAGAGCCTTAGAACAGAGTGCACAAAGTTTATCTTTGCTTTCATATTCGTCTGTAACTTTGACTTGGAAAATAAATGCAAATGGTCCTGAAAAGCCGGTACATACACAGCCTGGTACGTACACAACCTTTTTCCCCCTCCACTTCTTAAAGCTCTAACCATTCCAGGACACTTTACTGCCATGACCAGTGTACATAATGTGATAAATGTCATTATTTTGAAAAATATGTTATGTATAGCTATATATGTGAAGTAAATAAAATGATAAGTAAATATTATTTAGTAAGTAAAATGTATGTGAAATGGTCTGTGTGGCGGTTCCAGTTCGCTCATCAGCAGAGGTTTCTAATCTCAGGTCAGGAAGCATTTGTTTCCTATTTCCTTACGCATACATCTTTGCCTAAGCCTGGGCCTCTGCAGGTTCTTAATTTGCAGCTTGATTTGCAGATGCTACAGCCTCGATCCAGTATCCCCCGCGCCCTTACGTGAGGTCAGCGGCCCCAGGTGTTTTTGAATGTGGCCTCAAATGGGTGTTTGGTGCTACTGGCCGGCTCGTTGGGCTCAGAGGATTGCACACTGGGGAGCACCGATGAGCCCCGTGCTCTTAGATTGAGTGCAGACCGCGGCGCTGCCGACTGCGACCAGTAGCTCCGACTGTGTCGTACAGGGCATGGCAAAATAAGAAGCATTTTTAAATCGGTGTTAGGCGGGAGTCCTGATGTAGCGTGACCTTCCCGGTCCGGTACTGCTACTCCGTTCTGAGCTGAGGGGGGGAGGGGGGGTGTATTTTTGTCCTCCTTTTTTACTGCAAGCCCATTTCTATAGAAACCTCCAAAGAAGTGGCTTTACTTACTCTATGTGAGCCCAGTCCTCTGAAGGATTTGCCGTGGTCAGCACAGCTTTGAGTTACTCGTAGCAGTAACCCTGCAATTTACCAAAGCACTCTTTCACTTTGTTTCTGTCTCTCTCTCTTTCTCTCTTCACCTTCTCACCTCTATCACTTTCTTATCTCTCTTTGTGTCTCCTTTGTCTTTGTTGTTCATTTTTTTCTCCCTCTCTCTCCCTTCCTCTCTCGCTCTGTTTCTGTCTCTCTCTCCGCCCCTCTCTCCCTCTCTCGCTCATCTCTTTAATCTCTCCCTCTCTCTCGCTCGTTCTTTCCCCCTCTCAGACTCAGAAGGACCCGGCCGCAGTGGACAGGATCATGAAGGACCTGGACGCCAACGGCGACGGGGAAGTGAACTTTGAGGAGTTTGTGAACTTTGTGGTGGCCCTCTCCACTGCTTGTGCAAATAACTACCAAATGAAGCAGAGGGTGAAGTGAGAGAGGGACAGAGGAGGAGAGGATAGGAGGAGAGATGGAGGAGAGATAACATTTGTAACGAGTGCACTTTCAATTAAACACTCCCGAACCCAAGAAGGCCTTGTTTCTGCTGTATCTCTGACTGTTTGTGTGTGTGTGTATGTGTGGTGTGCGTGTAGTGTGCATGTGTGTGTGTGTGTGCGTGTAGTGTGTGTGCGGGAGTGGATGTGTGTTCGTATGTGTGTGTCTGTGTGTGTTTGTGTGTGGGTGTGGATGTGTGTTTGTATGCGTGTGTCTCTGTGTGTCTTAGTGTTTGTTTGTTTTACCCCCATTCATAGTACACATTTCTTGACTGAAAAAGGTGCTAAATTCAATAGCCACAATGGATGTGAACACAAATTATGGTTTTAAAATGGTGGAAAATCCAGGTTCAGAAAGTGAAACTTATCCAAAGTAACCAACATTGGATAATTACTCAGTCAAGACAGCACTGATTAGTTAATGGGTGGAAGAAACACCTGATTTGACTGACCAATGAACTTTCCACCAGTGCTTCTTTTACACAGCATGCATATCCTCAAAATATTATGCAGCAAGCTGACCACTCATATATTATATATCATATATATTTATATGAAAGCATGACTAAAAAAGACACTGTATATCTTTAGCACTCAACTGACACTGTAGCTGAAATCAGGATCCAATAAATCCAAGAAACAAGAATATAATGGAGTGTCATGTACATGTCCATCGCAGGGCACACACACCATTCACTTACACACTCATACCCACGGGCAATTTAGACTCTCCAATCAGCCTAACCTGCATGTCTTCGGACTGTGGGAGGAAACCGGAGTACCCGGAGGGAACCCACGCAGACACGGGGAGAACATGCAAACTCCACACAGAGAGGCCCCAGCCGACGGGGATTCGAACCCAGGACCTCCTTGCTGTGAGGCGGCAGTGCTACCCACTGCACCATCCATGCCACCATAAGCTCCCATGTCCCTTTTATTAAAAAAATCTTTGACAATACTGGGTTACACTCACAAAATGGTGGAAATTTGGTGAATTGCATCATGTTTTGTATGGGAGGAGCTATAATATCATTCATATTGTGCAATGCTGTCATTTGGAAAAAAGTGTGTCCCTTTTCCATTTCACAAAACAACATTGCAGTTTTGAGTCACAAAATCAAAATGGTACCAAAAAATGCACCCTAAGTTTTTCTTCCATGATATGTAATTCTACGAAACATACATACAAAATGGAAAACAATGTATGCAAGAAAGCAACGGTGTGATGCATGACATTTCCCGCTGTTTATTTTGAAATGCATTTTTTATATATTCTTTATATTTCGCGCCTTATATTTTTCAATAAGCATATTGAATGCTGGTGGAGTGAATTTCCATTGCGATCATATGGGAGAATACACAGGACAATGCTTATTTAATGCACTCTGAGGAGAGTGGAGCTACATTTAACCTGCACTGGGCTCATAGAAACGCACTGGACACTAGTGTACATTTGTTTTTATAGAAAAACATGACTGCACTGTAACATGCTGTGTGAAGCTACACTCATGGCCTCATTAGATAGATAGATAGATAGATAGATAGGTAGATCATTACATTTATATAGCGCTTTTCTAGACACTCAAAGCGAGGAGGGGGAAACTCCCCTCAAAATAAGTGTGCGGCACCCACCTGGGTGATGCACGGCAGCCATTTTGCTCCAGGACACAGATGAGGTGGAGAGGGCATCATTGTGACGTGACTCGCGTTTAAAATGTCCTGATTAAAAACGTCCTTTTAATCAATAATTTCTACATTAGTGAAGACCGGGCTTGTCCGGAGAAGGGTTGGAAGTGGGGCTTCGGTTGGGTGGGGGCCAGGTGGAGCCCCACCCTCCAATGGATGCCCACCACAGTGTAGTCCCTGTGAACCACCAGCAAATCCTGACCACAAAGAGGAAAATCAATTAAACCATTTTAGTCCAGTTTCAAATTTAACAGTCACATTTCACAAATATAAAACTTTTGTTTCACCATTTTCCTAATTTTTATATGTACTGTAGAATATAGCTCAAATGTGTATTTTCATTGTGGTGCAAGGCGACTGTTTTTGAAACACAGGGAATGTATGCCATCAGAAGAACTGCAATAAATACAACATGAAATACAATCAATACAACAAGAACTGCCTGAAATGCAACGCACATACATGCGCGCACACATACACACACATACACACACACACACACACACACAATACACGCACATAGACACACACATACACAAACACACACACACACACGCACACACACACACACTCGCGCACGCACACACACATACATTCACACACACACACACACACACACACAGAAATACACATATACAGACACCTACAAAAACACATGTACATAGACACATGCATATAGACACACACACACCTACATGTTCAGTATATATCCACAATTCCTTACATTTTCCATTTTATACTAATATAATCTATGATACAAAACTGCATTCTCATTTACTGTAGGTTATGTGGTAAAATGGAAAAATAGTTACAAGCAAATAGTTATTTTTCCTCTATTTCCCCGAAGGGCTCAAGTTACACTCATTTTGTGGCCTATTACTGTTGTTGGTTTCTAGGCAAACAGGATGGCTGCTAGGATACTGTGGGGTGGTTTTGGGCGGAGGGAAACTTTGTGTAAACAGTCTCTGGACATGAATAAAAAAGAAAAACTTCAAATTTCCAACTCCCTTTGACTGAAGTCTTACTCAGCCCTTTGTCATGGGGTTAAGAAACAAAATGCTAATTGAGTGACAAATTGCTAAGAAAAGCAGAAGTTGTTATTAGTCAGAGTCAAGTGTTAATTTAACTGTAACACAACTTAGATGAGTCCAAAAGGAATCTGTGCGCTCTATATTGGAATTGATTTAAAATTTTACCCTGTACAATGAAATAGATATTTCATATTGTGCCCCGTTACCACATATACAAAAGGGGCCATCTTTGGATTGACTTTTGCATTCTTTAGCCTTGGTGGGGAAAATGGATGTAGCCAGAGGTAGAGGAAGAAGATGTTGTGGAAGAGCAAGAACAGTTGAGTCTGATGAAATCAGAGCCACAGTCATTGATCATGTGGTAAATCATGGTCTGTCCCTGAGGGAAGCAGGTTCGAGGGTTCAACCAAACTTGCCTAGATCCACAGTGGCTTCAATAGTGAGGATTTTCAGGCAAACCAACAGGTACTATACAGTATTTACAGCATTCTGACTGAAGGCATTCAACTGATGTGTATATTACAGTAGTACTGTAATTTCACAAGTCTCCAGAAAAAGCTGATTTATCAGTGCGCATTTGTCTTTGACTCACTACAGGACCCAGCGGTTACCTCACACAGTCACACAGGGGGAAGGGGAAGAATATTTATGCCTTAACAGGAGGATGCAATAGTTGGGATGGTCATTGGCAACAACAGCATCAGGCTAAGAGAAATACGCAACAACATAATCGCAGACAACAACATATTTCCTATCATTGACAGTGTTAGCACTACAACCATTTCAAGTGCCACAGAAACATCGGATGAGGATGAAACAGTTGTACATTTCCCCTTCCCCCTGTGACACGTGTCAAGGAACTCATGGACCAATATGAAGTTTATGAAGGTATATGTGAAGGTTCATGACCACCACCCACATGACCAGATGTCACTTCTAGGTGCAATGGCTGCTGGGTGTATGGACATAACAGTGGAACACATCCAGGGCTGGATAAGGCACGCAAGGAGATGTTTTCCTCTGTGTATGGCAAGAGATAACATTCGGAGTGAAGTTGATGAAAATCTATGGCCAAATGCAGAGGACAGGATGGATGGGCCAAGCCAACAGTAGACTTCTGATACTGATAGGCAGACAATATATGTGCAAATTACTGTATATAGTGAAAATATTGCTATTTGGTATGTATTTGTTATTGATTGTAATGTATTTTGAGTCATTGATTGTATTGTAGCTTTCTTTTCTGAACTACAGTATATTGCGCTGTGAGACCAAATGGCAAAATACTGTAAACCCCCTGAAGAATACTGTTACTTTTGTGATTTGTTTCTTTATCATATATTGTTTTACATTACACAGTAAAAATTGTTATTCTGGGTTTCCAATACAGTCAAACATTCATTCATTTACAGTTTTCTGTAAATTTACCACACTCAGTCATGACATCTATTGTGAAAGGCAAACCAACAGATCAGAAGTTTCTTTAGCTGCTTGGCTTGAAATATTTGTGGATGCAAAAATAGGGGAAAGAGAAACACATAATATATGTATTTAGCAATGCTCCAAGTTGTTTGTGTTTTGTAGTTCATTGTACATTGAGTGACAAAGTAGTCTTATGGGAGAAAGCATATGCTATAGTTACGGCAACATGAGTCACTTTTGGGTGAAATATGAAGTGTTTTGGCGGTTGAAATGCATTTTGCACCAAAGGTTAACTGATATGCTCAGGTGCGTGTTTCAAAAGCACACTGTGTGAAGAGTTTTGAAAAGGTCCAGTCTCCAGTCCCCCGTCTCAAGGACTGTAACAGGAAGGAACTGTGCCCTCAGAGAAATCTCTAAGGGTTTATATGCAACACCTTCAGGTAATTCCCTTTGGTAAGGGGAAATCAACCCTTAAGCACCGCAGTTAAGGGAAACACTAAGGTGTTTTAGGCAACCGGGCACGGGGGTGTGGGCAGGAACTGGGGCCGGAGCCTGAGACTGGTTCTGCAGGACAGCCCGGGTGAGAGACCGCAGGTCCTCCAGGATCCGATGGAGGGTCTGGCGACCCGGGACAGTCCCCCATCGGGTCAGGGCCACAGGCAGGCACTTCTCTGCTGGGTCCATGAGATGGCCTCACCCCACTCAGGAGGTGGATCCAAAATCCAGACACCAGCAGGCAGGAGGCAGGCCTGATGAAACAAAAAACAAACTCGTTTGAAAAGACGTAGGGTGCAGACTGCTGGGAAATCACTCGGGAGACGCAGGGAGCTGGAGGTCTCCTGGGGCAGACAAGACAGAGACTGAAACACACAAGAGAGCACAAACAAGGGGAGAAGGGAACACTGTGCGTACACACATGCAGACATAAATTAACTAAACAAACTAACGAGTAACAACAACTAATAATCTAATAAGGACAAACAATGAACTCGTCGGGCAGATGCTACAACGGCCTGGGTGAGCCTTTACACCTGCACGGCCTCTCCACCTGCACGAAGGGGGCAAATGAACACACCTGATTCACCCAATGCACCTGTGAAGTCACTTATCACAAATATTATGCCACCCTGTGATTGGGGAACAATGCATAAAAAGTGCTGTAATAAAAAATAAAAAATAAAAAAGAAGCTGAAGACCTGTTCTTTAGCCAAATTGTTTGCTTATGAATCTATAGTTGTGGAGTACAGCGCTAAATTAGAAATGATCTCCCATGCTCACTGTAATACAAAATGCAGGGGAACACTGAGCTCTATCACCTTTTTTCAGACAAATAAAAACCAGAAGATTTTTATTTTTGCATTGTTTTTTATTTTTATTTTTTATTTGCTGATTGGGGATGAATGCCTTTACTCCATTTTGCTGACTCCACTCTGGAACAGTGTACACTGGTGTGAGCATTTGCATGTCTTCCTGATTTAAATTAATCAAAGTCTCTTCGCTGTGGCCAGAAACCAGAGCTTGACTTTACAGTGACTAACCCCTTCATTTTCCTTTCAATGGTTCCAAAAAACTGAGATATTACAAATACTTCTGCACAACTTAACATTATTATTTTTAAACCATTCCTGTAATGCCTGCGGTAACCTCATAAGCTTAAATGTGAAATAGTTTTTATTATTTATCACATTGGCTGTGTGACATTCACCAAAATGCTTAATCCAGCAACTAGAGCCGATTAATCTAGCAACTAGAGCCAATTCATCTAGCAGCTGGAGCAATTGATCTAGCAGCTGGAGCGATTGATCTAGCAGCTGGAGCCGATTAATCTAGAAACTAGAGCCAGTTGATCTGGAAACTAGAACTGATTAATCCAGTGACTAGAATCGATATTAGTCTTGCAACCAGGGCTGTGCAGGGACCTTTGGAGGGGCAGGAGCTGAAAGAGAGGAAAGGGCTCACAAAGCAGACATCCAGTTACAAAAAAATATAAATATAAAAATCCATTGAGCAGCATTTTTCTGCAGACAGAAACGTCTTGTTAATGAGAGAGGTCAGAGGAGAAGGGCCAGACTGGTCAAAGCTGACAGGAAGGTGACAGTCATGCAAATAACCACGCATTACAACAGTGGTATGTAGAAGAGCATCTCTGAGCACACAACACATCGTAACTCTAAGTGGATAGGCTACAGCAGTAGAAGTCTAAAACTGAAGTCTACCTAATAAAGATCTCATTGAGTATACATGCATTATATACATTAGATCTATTTAATGGCTGAGGTGGTGTCCACAATCAGGCTACCCTTAGGGGTACCCTTACTTGCCCTTTTTTCTGCGTACCTTGGAATTAAATCCTGCGGTCGCCTCTGTACACACACACACACACACACACACACACACAAACACACTCAGCGCAGACACACACACTCACACACACACACACACACACACACACAAGCACACACAGCAACTAACACAAACAGCAACACACCTACTCCACCTGGTGGCAGACAGATGTACACCTCAAACACTGCCGCCTTTAACCAAATCCAAAATCCAAATTTGATGATTTGAGGGCAACTGAAACTGTAACTGCCAAGTCAATGTCCGAGTAAACAGCAGAATAATAACAGTAGAATAATAACAGCAGAATAATAACAGCAGAATAATAACAGTAGAATAATAACAGTAGAATAATAACAGTAGAATAATAACAGTCGAATAATAACAGTAGAATAATAACAGTAGAATAATAACAGCAGAATAATAACAGTAGAATAAAAACAGTAGAATAATAACAGTACAATAATAACAGCAGAATAATAACAGTAGAATAATAACAGCAGAATAATAACAGTAGAATAATAACAGCAGAATAATAACAGTACAATAATAACAGTAGAATAATAACCCCCAGGGATGCTTGAGTCAAGCTTTTTTGCAATGCCATTAAACTATTTATTACAGTTTTTGATGATCGCTTACACACTACAATTTGCTTAGACAAAAGTATCAGAAATAATACGGTTTTGATGTTACTGTGTTCCGACCTCCTGAGGGTGGAAGGCAACATCTGTTCACCCATGAACAGGAACTGGTTGTTGTCGGTACAGTGCTGGCAAACGACACCGTCCGCCTACATCAACCACGAGAGCACATGATCGCAGATCGCACAACATTCCGTAATATGAACCGTGTCGGAGTATCGACACACTGCCGCATCTTGCGGTGAAGCAGCTGTGCAGGGTTCTGTTAGAGAGGAACAGTGTTAGAGTCAAAGACCTTTGCTATGACTATGTGCAAGTAAGTGTCACTGTACTACACTCTAATACAGTAATGGCAGTAGATTGTGTCATATTGGCACTGCATAGATACATTCAGACAAAGCAGTATGTGCCCGAGGCAGGTGCCATTTTGGGCAGCCATATTTTCCTCTAGCCAGGGATGTCATTGCTTGTGATGTGGATGAGGTGATGTGACCAGACCCTAGCAGAAGTCAGGATCTATAAACAATCCATCCCATCCCTTACAATCCCTTACAATACTATGTCATTATTTTTGTTTCTGTGAGTTTACAGTAACATATATTTATGTATTGATTACTGTAATGTAAGTCTACTTTTCTTTGTGTTTTTTTGTTGTTGTAAAAACCAGCAATAGCAAAAAAATAATGTATATATATATATATATTCTCTGAAGCCTTTCTATTTATGTGTTTATTGAAATGTGAGTAGATGTATTGTCCTGGAACAATCTTTCACAGAAGCCGGTATGAGAAAATGTAAAAGGTTTACAAAGTACTAAAGACAGCAGTGTTTTGTATAAAGTACATCTGTGTGTTCTTGCTGCTTTGAAAGAGTAATTCAAATGGTGCATGCGTGTATCATTTTGTTGCAAAAGTACCATTTTGAAAAAGTTTTGATTGTTAGGTTTTGATTGCAAAGTTTCATTTTGCCATAGAAGTGAGATGCTTATCTCCAAGCATTGTGTCTTATATGGCTTGTGTGTAGAGTTTTGACACAATGAGCCAAATTCCGCAACAAGTGTGTAAGCAATCATCAAAAAACTGTAACTATTATGATTATGATTTCTGGTATATGTTCGCTGGAGACATGAAATTACACTTCCGACTCCTGCCACTAGAGGTCAGGAGAGCAGCGTCATGGCCGGACCTCCTCAGACGATCAAACGCAGCCCAGCACTATTTATTATCATTCATTAATGGTCTTTCGTTGGCTTTCCCTCTTCCTTCCGCCCACGTTTTGTCATCTAAAGGAGTGACAGTGAATTCAACAGAGTGCAATTTGGATTTCTCAGAGCTTCGATGTATTCTGAGGTTTTGGGAAAAAGTGCATTTTCTAATTCATAATCATGAAGTGACTCAATGTGAAATTAACTCCAGCACATTAAATGTTTTTACATTACATTACATGTCATTTGGCTGACGCTTTTATCCAAAACGACTTATAGTTGATTAGACTAAGCAGGAGACAATCCTCCCCTGGAGTAATCCCGGGTTAAGGGCCTTGCTCTAGGGCCCAACGGCTGTGCGGATCGAACCACCGACGGCTGTGCGGATCGAACCAAAAACTCCTTCAACTTAATTCATTTGCTTCTTAAGAGCTCAATAGTTGAATAATAATAATAATAATAATAATAATAATAATAATAATAATAATAATAATAATAATAAATAAATAAATAAATAAATAAATAAATAAATAAATAAATAAATAAATAAATAAAGGTCACACTTTAAACAAAGTGTTGCTTATAAAGGCTATATGAAACACATTTAAAGCAGTTAAACAGGACATAATATATAACTCCAATACAATCATAAATATAACATTTAGCCTTTAGCCAGGTAACATTCTTGGTTATGTCACATTTGGTATAGCTTGTTGTATGAGAAGGTGTTATGTCTCTCCTTATGCATGGCTCCGACTTTTCCATGGATCCGATAAAATGTGTCTCTTCTCCAACTCTCATTAACTCACTCGCTGGCTCCCCAGAGAAACTGCAGTACTGCTGTTTGACCACAAGAGGCATTGCGGTCGTTGAAGGGAATTCCTTCATGTTTGACTGTCTCACACACATTGATCGCATTATTAAAACTTTGGGGAACCAGTGCTGACTGCGTTATATGTAGTCTTTAGAACTCCGTCTCCTTTCCGCACTGAATATCTGCTCTGCTGTAGTGACCAAATATCGGGATTCATTCGCCCATTTTATTTCTGTTTTCAGTACAAAAAATAAAAATGAAATGTAACAAGCTTGAAGCGTAAAATCTATGATAATATGAAAAGGAAATGATGATAAGAAAATAGGGTGGATGAGACAAAAGAAAAAAGTTAAATTCATATATTCATAATATATTTGCACGCTTATATAAAACAAGAAGAAGTGTTTGGACAAGAAGAAACATGATTTGTGTGGTATCCATGGTGATACACAAATTCTGGATTCTATTCATGACATTCACGAAACAATGCAGTGGTCAAATGTGCAAATGTGACTCATTCCACGGGGCAGAGTTAGTGATTCAGTGTTTCCTTCCCTCTTTTTTTTAAAATTTTTTTATTACGCAGCCATTTTATATAACCTCTCTCACTCTCTCCCCTCGTTTTGCTCTCTTTTCTTTCAAAGAAAAACGTCAAACCCCAGTCATTTCAGAATGTTACATGTAACTGTGATAATATGCATCACAATATGAGTGCCTTGCCGACTCAAATGAACGAGAAAAGACGGGAAAGGCACTCATGGGACTGAAGGGGTTATGGCACAGCGCCGCTGACGATGGCATCCTGTAATACTCGTCTTTACCACTGTGCGGCACTAGTGAGCGTGAAGCGGCTTGCGGTGGTGACCAGGAATGAGGTATGGAGAGTGTATTCATATTGGAAAGAAAGACAGTAATAAAAGATGGCTATAGACCCAAAGGAGGGGAAAAAAGAGAAGGACTGTATAGGGAGAGAGAAAATGAAAGAGAGAGGAAGAAAGAGAGGGAGATGGAGAGAGAACAGATGGAGGGGAAGCTCCCTTAAGGGAATGAAGGATCCTGTTTTTTTTCCACTGTCTCCACTGGCACACACACACACGCCCGCGCGTAATGACTCAACACACAACTGATTTCCCTGACCACAGGGATTCCAGCATACAAATAGCATTGCGTGGAAACCCTCACACAACAACAAACATTTGGCACCAAGGCAGGCCCTGCACTGACAATGCACCAGATGCTCCAGATGTCTTTTTGACTGATATTATCTGAAAAGTTGAGTAAATACATCTCCTAACAGGCGCCAAAACTCAATTTCATTCGTCCATGCCCTTACCATGTTTTCAATACGATTTGCTGGTGCGGAATTGTGGTTTAAAACTTCCGTGGTGCTCGTTTTGAAAAAAGTGTTTCAAGGTGCTGTATTGTAGTAAAGACTCAAAAGAGACCATTTCCCATGCTGTCATATAATTGGATGGAAATAAGTGGAATCAAAGCTGATATACAGTACATATACACTCAGGGAGCGCTTTATTAGGTATTTATTAGACTTATTTTTTAGACTTATTAAGTCTTCTGTTGCTGTAGCATATCCACTTAGAAGTTTGATGTGTTGTGCGTTCAGAGATACTACTGCATACCACTGTTGTAATGTGTGTATTTGCATTTCTGCCAAAGTATTACACATGAAACGAGCACCAATTTTCGAGTCACGCTGTCCCAAAAGAGTCTCTTTGGTATTCATTGCAAATCATAAGAAGACATGCAAGTGTAAGATGTAAGAGAAAACATCACATCAAAACACTTAATAAAAAGGAAAACTAAAAACTAGGTGAACCTCAATTCAATTAAGAGTTAAAAAGCTACCAGAAAAGGGTGCTCACATACAAATAGGTACAAATAAGTCTCACCAGAGACCAGAGGACATTAAGACGGCTCCCATCAGCCTCTTCAGTAAGCAGGGAAGGTTTGCAGATAAAATATCAGACTTAGTAGATTTAATGCTCAAATTATGCATTCTTCACGACCTGGACCTGGTAAATACATGGTAGAAACTACAATAATGATGGTACAATGTCTTTCTATATGGGTCTGTCTTCCTTCGACAGAGTGAAAGGTTAATTATTCCAAAGATAGAGGAACCAAGTGCCATTTTGATGTGCAGTATTGCAATAAATGATGGTGACTGTTCCCAATGTGGTTTCACTAATCATGAACTGCATACACCTCAGCAGGATTTCATCTTGCAGGGACACACAGCTCCCTGTCTTCTGGTCTGCATTGATGAAAATGTTCAAAAGTAACTTTTGAAAAAAAAAAAAAAATGCCATTTTCAACGAAAGTCACAAGACGAGGATATAATTTTATCTGCTCAGTGGGACCATTGTACACAGATAGAGCAAGATCCTGTGTCTGTGCGTGTGTGTGTGTGGGTGTGTGTGTGTGTGCGTGCGCACGTGTGTGTGTGTGCGTATGTGTACAGTATGTGCATGCACATGGGTGTGCATATTAAGCCCAGTGACTCATCACTCCAGCACATACTAAACTTAATCTTAATTCAGCTTTGAACACCTTTAGCCCTCCATAAAGACGAAAAGGCCCTTTACCCAAAACATCTCCAGGGGCTTTTCCTGGCAGGGCATCCGTGCAAAGTGAACACATTCCCAATGGGCCCCCTCAGGTTAAATAAAAGATAGACAAAGAAAACTGACCCAGGCAACATACATTCGCTATGTTTATTGATAGTTGTTATTCAGTTATTTAATTGCTTGATTGACAGTCAGGAAAGCATTGGAAACAGGTTGAGAGTAATCATCTGTTTAGGTTACAGAAGGCTTTTTCTACATCCGATGGTACGCCACTGCTAAAGCCTCTTGATATAGACGGCATTTCAGAACACACGCAAATGTGCGACCGATTGGGAAGCGAGAGCGATGCAACGCGATTTCATGTGTGGCTTCGCGTTACCCTAGGCTTTTAAAAACTGTTTCGTGAAACCGGAAATATGCAGTTGCGAAACCTGTTTAAAAACGTAAGGTGGACCGGGAATTAGGAATAAGAAACCAATTTAAGCCTAGTTTAAAACCTTGAATTTAATCAAACAATAAATAAATAAATACAAATCTGACTTAGCCATAGATGGCTAGCTTCTCTATTTTGAGCTTGCTTAACCAACATATGTAACCATAGCAACACGTAATGGCTTCAAGTATTTAGTGGCAGTAAGTTTTATTTTGAGGGCAAATTGCCCAAAAAAGATTAATGAGCCCTGCTTATTGTTTCTCAAGGTGGTGTTTAAATGGTGTTAACGCATTTGGTGGAGGGAATAAAAATAGCATGATGCTGCCACCACCATGCTTCACCGTAGGGATGGTATTAGCCAGGTAATGAGCAGTGCCTGTTGTTTGCCAAAACATAGTGCTTGGAGTTCTGCCCAAAGAGTCATTTTTGTCATACCAGAGCCGAGAATCTTTTTCCTCATGCTCTCAGAGTCCTTTAAATGCTGTTTGGCAAACTCCAAGTGGGCTGTCATATGCCTTTTCCTCAAGAGTGGATTCCATCTAACCACTCTGCCACAGAGGTCTGATTGATGGAGTGCTGCTGAGATGGTCGTCCTTCCAGCAGGTTCTCCTATCTCTGTAGAGGACTGCCAAAGCTCCGTTAGAGTGACCGTTGGGTTCTTGGTCACCTCCCTGACCAAGGCCCTTCGTCCCCGGTTGCTCACTTTGGCCGGACGACCAGCTCTAGAAAGAGTCCTGATGGTAATTCTTCCATTTCACAATTATTGAGGCCAGTGTGCTCCTGGGAACACGCAAAACTTTAGAAATGGTTTTATACCCTTGCTCTGATCTATGCCTCGCCACTCTACAGAGTTCCTTGGACTTCATGGCTTGGTTTTTGTCCTGACATGCAGTGTGAACTCAGGGACCATACAGTATATACTGTATATAATTGTGGGTGTGTGCCTTTCTAAACTAAAATTTATGTTCAACCAATTCAATTTGCCACAGTTGGACAATCAAGTTCTAGACCAGGGGTACACAACTCCGGTCCTCGGGGGCCGGTCTGCGTACTGGTTTTTGTTCCAATCAATTGCCTTGTTTTTAATTTGCTCTATAAATGACCCTGGTTCAAGCCTGTACTTGAGGACAGTAAAATCATTAGGATACACTTACAGTCTGCAGCTGTAGCCAGTACTCATACACAGGTCAGATAAGATATGATTGAATCAGTTAAATAATTTAGTCCAGAAGTTGGCACAAAATCCTTAAACGGATTGGACCTTGTTGTGCACCCCTTAAAGGTAATTAAGGCAAATAGGGATGCATCTTTTTGGAGTGCCACAGAAAAGGGTCTGAATTGGGCCTGGGACATTTTTTTGTAAGCGCAGTAACAATTATCTCCATCTGCGGTGTTAGATTTCTTTCAGTCTTTTTTTCACTTGTCAATCAT